>NC_041386.1:691275603-691296295 GCF_002162155.2 Triticum dicoccoides
CCCCTACTCAACCGCCGCCGCCGACCCCCCGCACCCTCCCCCGCTCCACCGGCATTACTGTTTGATGATGTTTTTTAAAGAATTATTACTGTCTTATAAAAAAAATATTACTGTTATGATTTAAACAAGTTTGATCATATTTAAACACAAAAAAGTATCAAACAGCATTTTAAATGCATAAAAAAATTGTGGAGCCTGGGAATCGAACCCAGGACCTCCTGGTGTGAGAACTGGCTGCTGACCAGTCGAGCTAGTAGAGGGAACTTGATGTGGATCAGGTCAGGTGGAAGATAACCTGTTGGCTCGAGCAGAAATAAAAAAAATACTAATGGCGCACCAGGGCGAGGTGCGCCATTAGTATTGTGCCGCCCCCACCATCCATACTTCCTCCCCGGCCCTCGATCCCCTTCCCCTCTCCTCTCCCTCGCCCTCGCCCTCGATCCCCTTCCCCTCTCCTCTCCTAACGCCGCTGCCCCGCCGCCTCGACGCCGCCCCGACGCCGCCTCGACGCCGCCCCGTCGTCCTCGTCTCCGCCGCGACGCCCCGACACCGCGACGCCGCTGCCCCTCGTCCTCGTCTCTGCCGTGACGCCCCGACGCCGCGACGCCGCCCTCTCCTCTTCCGACGCCGCCGCCCCGTCGTTCTCGTCTCCTCGGCGCTGCTCTCCCCGTCGCCCCTGCCTCTCCCCGTCGGCCCCAGGTACGCATGCATATGCAAGCTGTTGGGCTTGTTTAATTTCGCTCTCGCCTCCTCTCGCGGTGGCGGTGGCGCTCGGCTGATCGGTGTGCATGCCATGGCCGCTTGCAGAACCAGTACATTCTGCACACCGCGGAGGCACAGAACATCACGCTCCCCTTCGCCTCCCGTACCAAATCGTTTAACTAGTTCTCTTATCCTATCCTCTTCATCAACCTGGTATGACCTATAGAAGCTACTGAACTACGGAATTTGTGCTAATCAGGTTGCTGCACCAGCTGTGCTGTCAGGATAAAATCAGGGCAAATAAGACAGCCTGAAGCCCTTGGAATATCTGCTGACTTAAGAGAGCAGGTAAGCCCACTTTGTTATGCGATTATTGGGATCTTCATGTTTTCCTTACTGTCAAAGAGTTTGCGTGCGGCTGCTACTTCAGTTATTGCCCCATGATCTGGTTAGTTATGTCGTTCGCTTGTGTACGCGCTACTGTGTAGTGTTACTGTCAGATGATCCAGTTAAGTTTCTTTTTTTTCTGAACTGATCCAGTTCAATTTTACCATTTGCATTGCATGGCGATCAGTGCAACTGTTGGACCAAGCTTTATGCGTCGCAGTAACCTATTGTTTCATTAAGAAAGTCTTGCATTTTACTGGATCTCAGTAGTTTGGAGAGGTTGTACCAAGACAGCTGACGTAGAGATGAGTTGGTGAGCAGTGACTTTGTTAGGGTGGATCAAGGTCAACTTCAACTATGCTACTCTAGAATTGCCAACTGCTTTCAGTTTACCACATGAATCGGGTGCGCTATGTGTGCTTCCTATACAGGCCATATGCTACAGGCTTCGTGAATCATTATGATTCTACCTCTGCAAACTGAAATCCTACTGATATGGAGTTTTAGGTGGTTTGAAATTGGGTATTGAGGTTTGGTTGTACAAATGGAAGTGCAGGTAGTACTGGTAGTAGTAGGCACACATGGTTGATTGGTTGAACACATCTGTGGATATCTCCTCATCTATGTTTGACTTTCGAAATAATTTTGATCACACTGTTTCGCCTAGCTTTGATTTTTTTCTGCTTAGGCTTTGCATTTTGATACATAGTAGGAGGGCATCCTAGAAAATACATTTGGTTGGACGAATCAGAGCAAACATAAAACAAAAAGGAAAAGAAGGATAGACAATTTGAATATGGGGTTAATTTGCTTGTTCAGAAAATATGGGATAGTTTTGCTGTAAGAGCAAAACTTATGGGTCATAATTTCTCTTGTTTGTTCTCCCAAAATTTTGATGCACAACAAAACAGTGTTGTATTATCCTTGACTTGTCTTGTCTAATCAACCCGGTCCTTTGAAGAAAGTGCTTTTTTTGTGGGATTAGTTGGTACGATGTATCTAGTGCTTGGTATTTGGTAGTGTAGCGACACACAAAAATAGTTACCATCTTGTTTTAGGTTCATAGTTTCCACCATGGCACCGGTGTGTTTATCAACATGGTTTAGCAGTGACCACGGTCAATGGGGCATCTTGTGTGCTATGAGATATTTTTTAGCAGTGTTGAAGATCATGTGTGTTTGCGAAAATAATGTTTCTTAGGTGTAGATTTTTTTGTGTGGCTCAGTGCATGCCCAATGCACTAGGTTCTGAAAGACATGAAGATGAAGCAAGCTTGCTTCACAATCTGATTTGTTTAACTATTTCTTTGTAGTTGTAGAAACATTTTTTTGGTAACTCTCATATAATATGATGAGTCACTCTATTTCTCTTTCATTGGTATTGATTGCGTTGGGCTGTGGGGATTTTGAGCTGTTTTCTGACATGTCTTCTTTTAGTGTACTTGTCTCCCCACTTGTTGGTTACTTCTCATGGTTAGAAGATGTGTTGTAGCTTTTCTTAGACTTGTACTGTAAATGGATTTGGTTGTAATAGAAATGACATTTTCTCTACTCAAACTCACTATATTGGAATTATTTGAAGATGTGTGGTGTTAGCCTATCGGTAATAATTATGTGTTAGTGTGAGTTTATTCTTCCTGTGAGCATTCTAATTTTATTTCTCTGGATTCAAGCAATGGGTTTGGACTTGCAAGATTCAGTTCCCAAGTACTTGTGGGCTAGCTTTGGCTTTTAGCCTAATGAGGTCTCTTACTTGTGACAGTTCAGTTGTCAGTGTAATATGTTAGAAACTGCTACTATGTCTCTAGAGGCCTCGGCATATATTGTTTCACCTCTTCACGCCAATGTATTTTCCATGTTGTGATGGAGGCCTTTTTTGCCTTGTCCACCCGAGAGGCCCTTGAGTTTGCTGGAATGTCGATTAACTTCCATTCCAGCAAATTCGGGTACTCCATATGTCCTATTTTCAGCAAAGGTCATGCTGAATTTTTCCATGAATTTTAGCATGACTTTGCTAAAAATAGGACATATGGGGTATTTGTGACTAATGCATGGGCCGGGGTACTTGTGACCAATGATGAAAGCTTAGGCTTTTAGGGTGCCTCGGCGTCGAAAAACCCTCAATGATAAAAGCTTAGCTTTTAGGATGCCTCGGTGTCGACAAACCCTAAATGATGAGACCATGATCTTGTTCCTTGACAATAACCAACTTTTTGACCAAACTTTGTTCCTATTTAGAGAGAAACATGGCCAACAACGATCAGGCCGGTGGTTCGGGCGGCAAGGCATTCTGGGAGCTGTCCCAGGAGATGGAGGAACAACCTCACTTCTATGAGGACGCCGCCTTCCCCACCGATCCTGAGACCATTGATGGTACCGCCGAGGATGACCCCACTGATGCCACCACTGATGGTGCCGCCGAGGATGCCACCACTGATGATGGCGGCGCACGCACAGATGGCAGCCAACAGAAGAGGCAACGGAAGGACCGGCGCCCGACCGTGCTCCGCACCCTCAAGGAGGAAGTTACTGAAGTGGACTCCGACGGGAATCCAACGGCGCCCGAACGAATAGTCAAGGGGTACTCGCTTCAGCTCGGGTGCATTCTCCGGAGCACCGTCTCGATCAACACCGAGAACCTGAGGCATCCTGACCGAGGGAATTTGCGCAACCTCCTATTCACGAAGCTGCACGAACGATACAAGTTCCCCGCTGCTTTTGAAAACACAAGCCTCAAAGGGAATAAAGTGAACAATGCTGCCCTCACGAAGATGAGCAAGGCCCTATCTACTTGGAAAAGCAATGTGAAGAGAATGATCGAGAAAGGTGAGAGTTATGAGAAGATCAAGGAGAAAAATCCTTCGATCACCGAAGATGACTACAACGACTTCAAGATCAATTGCTCGAGCACCGCAAACTCCCAATCAAGTCAGTGGGGGAAAGAAATGCGGGAGCTGAACTTAGGGGAACACAAACTCGGTCCCGGCGGTTACAGAGTGGCGGAGCCTATATGGGACATGGAGGACGCGGAGCGTGCCGAGCAAGGCCTACCGCCCCGCTTCGAGAAATACAGCGGTAACAAGCAGACCAGGAACTTTGTCAGGGCCCGGTACAAGGAGGACCCGATAACTAAGGAGCTTACCACGGATCCGAAGACTAGGGCGCTTGAGCTTGTTCTGGTAAGGAATACACCCCCGCGTAATTAGCTCCATATGGTTGCATTCTAATTAATGAAGCCAAATTTCTAAATGGTTCACATTCCTTCTGCAGGCGACTGAAAGCAGTAGCGCGGGGTCGACTACGAGCAACCCTTGGGACACCACTCTAAATAGGGCGTTGAATGTAATGAAGAACAAGGATAAGCTCAGTAAGCCGACGTCAGCTGGTCGTGTGGCCGGCAAAGGCTTGTCCACAAAATGGGGGTCATACTATACCGCTGGTGTGCGGAAGGAGAAAAAGACCAGCTCAGAAAGCCAGGCGTGCGAGGTTCAAGAACTCAAGGCACAGGTGGCGCGAATTCCGGAGATTGTCCAAGAGCAAGTGGAACAACGACTCGGAGCGACGATCACCGCCATTGTGCCTACCTTGATCCAGGGGTTGAGTGCGTGGATTGCGAGCGGCCAACAGGGGACGCCCCCGATTCCTAGCTTCACGGCCAGCAACTCGCAGAATACGATGGCGGGGCCATTGGTGTCTCCGGCGGAGGCGGCATTGGTGTCTCCGACACCGGCACGGGAGCTTAATGCACCCGGGTGTACGCCGACCGGCACCTCTGCAGCAAGCGGCCCTCCGTCAACTGCACGCCCGCCGTTGGCAGTGCCTCGACATTAGCCGAGCTCGACGCCATCATCACGGTAACTAATTAAGCCTCTCTCGGCCGAGGACTTCATCTCCTTGCCTTTGATTGGGCATCCCTGACGCCCTACATGTTTTCGCAGGGCGCCGCCGACGTTCCGTGCACTCTCCTGCACTTCGTGAACAACGAGTTGGTCGATGTCGCCAAGGGCCAAATCATTCAACCGGGCAACCCCTTGTTCCACGGTACCCAGATGCCACCCAACTTGTTTAGGGTTCAACTGGTTCGGGTGCTGCCAGGCTGCGACGAGTTGTTACCTCCGATTCGACCCGTCGGGGCCGACGATGATGACGTGATAACCCTCAGCGCCTGCCTGAGCTGGCCCCTGCTTTGGCTGAAGAGCCAGATTCGTTTGGGGGCGGGGGACACCACCCCAAAGACAACACCGCCAGTCGTGCCGGCGCCAAGTCGGCCCCATGGCAAGACCGCCGCAAAGGTGCCGGACATCCCTATGCCACTGGATCCAAACATGCATATGGCACAGGATCAGAACGACTACGACGATGATACATTTGGCAACGTCGATCAGTACTTTGCCGAACATGGGTACGATGGCGACTTCATGGGGGCTCCTTCTCAAGAACCCAACCCAACAAAAGACGTGCGCGATCTAGCTGGTACCACGGAGAAGCGAAGTTGCAACAGGCGTCGTCTGCCGTTCAGCTCTCAGGAGACGCCTCCAGCTGCTGACTTCACCGAGCCTCAGATAGGCGAGGTGCGAAATATTATCAGCCCAAACACACTCAAGAAGGCGGTCTGTGAGCAGAACTCGGTCCCATTACAGGAGAAGAAGAAGGCATGCATAAGAAAGACTAACAAGGGTGCGAGCCAGCGGCACCGAGTACGATCCGTGCTCAGGACGGGCCACCTTCACCTGAGGATATCTCGAGGAGGGTGCATGTGGCGGGTAGGGCGATGCTACCGACAAATATGCTCAATGCTGCAACCGGTGCTATGCGGAGTCTGCATGACAGTGTTCTTTCTTTGGAGAAGCGGCGTCTCAGAGAGAAGGATGTGGCATACCCGGTTTTCGCGGCCAAGGTGCCAGAGGGCAAGGGCTTTGTGGATAACTCCATCGGGCGTACGATCGTCCTGGGGTTTGATGACATCCACGCTATGATGAACCTTCATCCGCTGCACTACACCTTCGTTTGGCTATTTTCGCTGAGTATGGAGATGCGGATCATTCGCGACAAGACCCCGGACATCGTGATAGTCGACCCCTTCTACATGCGTGCCAAGATCTTGGGCAGCACTGGGGACCGGCAAGTCGCGAGTTCTTACCTCGAAGGCGTCATTCTAGCAAACCAAGATAAGGATAACTTCCTCGTGCCTTACTTTCCCGAGTAAGTCCTCCCCTCAACCGGCCTGTAACATATGAATTCTTAGATTTCGATCGTTTTTCTTTTAACATTCCGTGTTTTCTGCAGTGACACACATTGCACGCTCATCCTCCTAAGCCCCAAATATTCCATGGCCACGTATTTCGACCCGGACCGTCAGTCGAACATAGACTACACAAATGTCAAGAAGGTTCTTGATGATGTTCTCCCCGGCTACGCCAAATCTGGAGGCACCTTCACCAGGCCTCTTTGTAAGTACGGCAAGCACGTGTTCTCCCACAATACGATGTTCTGCTGCGTCAAGCAGCCGCCTGGCGGTGAGAAGGGTGCCTACTACGCCATCCATCACATGCGGGCGATCGTACGGGACCATCATCAACTTCTGCTACCGAGTAAACTCAAAGATTGGGAAAAGTGCGTGTCGGCAATCCAGGACGCGGACCTCCGACAAGAATTCTTTCGCATCCAGTCGGAGTTTGCGGAAATCATCCATCAAGATGTCCTTCGTACCTCGGGGCAGTTCTACCTCAGAAATCAACCGTCCAACAATGACATCGACACAATGCTACAAATGCAGGCTGACAACGCCCGTTCTTTCATGACTCCCACGATAGACGGCGGCTTCATCCACGCTCCGGTCCCTTGAGTCGAGTCGAAAGCAGTGATGCTGTGTCTAGTTCTGAAACATCGATTGGATCATGTTGTAATTAAACTTTAATGAACTTGTAGTATGTCTCTTTGGTTTCGAGAGTCGTTCAACTTAGATGTAATCGATGCTATTAATGTCTTGCTTTTCTCTTCTGATCGTTCTGTTGCATACTTATATATTGCTTATGTATTGTCTGTGAATTGGTACTAACGTTTCGTTTGGCTAGTGCATAGCGATGCTGACGTATGTCATGTACAAGGGTAAGGTTCCCGGAGTCTACGACGACTGGGAGGAGTGTCGGAGACAGGTTCACCGATTCAGTGGTAACAGTTACAAAGGGTACACCACTAGGGCCGAGGCCGAATCTAGATACGCCCGCTATCTAGCGGGAGAGGGGAGGGAGCGTTGGAGGAACCGGATGAAGACGAGTTTCATCGTGATGATGCTCATCGTGATGACCGCAGCTCTCTTCTATGTGATGGTAGTTTAGATGATCGATATCGACTTGTAATGTGAAGACAAACTCGCTACTCGCGGTCTCGAGACTTGTAATATAATGTTCTATCTTTGTTCGGTCTTTTCAATTCGGAGACTAATATGATGAATTGTATTCAGAGACTAATCTTCTATTGTATTCGATGAATCTGTTGTTGATGTGTGCTGTCTATATTTTGTCCAATTATACATTTTATAACCTATGCAAAAAACAGAAAACAAAAAAATAAAAAAAAACCTAATATTCATACTAATGGCGCATCACACCACAGTGCGCCATTAGTATGCCAAAGGATACTAATGGCGCATCCTTAGACAGTGCGCCATTAGTATGCCGAAGTTACTAATGGCGCATCTTGCTGTTGTGCGCCATTAGTATGCCAAAGCACCTGGGTATACATGGCCCCTGGGAGGCGTACTAATGGCGCACTGTTGTATATACTAATGGCGCATCCAGTGGTGCGCCATTAGTATACCAGATACTAATGGCGCACCAGTGGTGCGCCATTAGTAAAATATACTAATGGCGTGGCACTAATGGCGCACCACTGATGCGCCATTAATGGCCAAATTAGGTGCGCCATTAGTAGGCCTTTTCCTAGTAGTGGGTCTACGAGGGTACGTGGACACACTCTCCCCTCTCGTTGCTATGCATCACCATGATCTTGCGTGTGCGTAGGAATTTTTTTTGAAATTACTATGTTCCCCAACAGTGGCATCTGAGCCAGGTTTTATGCGTAGATGTCATATGCACGAGTAGAACACAAGTGAGTTGTGGGCGGTACAAGTCATACTGCTTACCAGCATGTCATACTTTGGCTCAGCGGTATTGTGAGATGAAGCGGCCCGGACCGACATTACGCGTACGCTTACGCGAGACTGGTTTTACCACCGTGCTTTGCACACAGGTGACTAGCGGGTGTCTGTTTCTCCAACTTTAGTTGAACCGAGTGTGGCTACGCCCGGTCCTTGAGAAGTTTAAAACAGCACTAACTTGACGAACTATCGTTGTGGTTTTGATGCGTAGGTAAGAACAGTTCTTGCTCAGCCCGTAGCAGCCACGTAAAACTTGCAACAACAAAGTAGAGGACGTCTAACTTGTTTTTGCAGGGCATGTTGTGATGTGATATGGTCAAGACGTGATGCTATATTTTATTGTATGAGATGATCATGTTTTGTAACCGAAGTTATCGGCAACTGACAGGAGCCATATGGTTGTCGCTTTATTGTATGAAATGCAAACGCCCTGTAATTGCTTTACTTTATCTCTAAGTGGTAGCGATAGTCGTAGAAGCAATAGATGGCGTAAACGACAACGATGCTATGATGGAGATCAAGGTGTCGCGCCGGTGACGATGGTGATCACGATGGTGCTTCGGAGATGGAGATCACAAGCACAAGATGATGATGGCCATATCATATCACTTATATTGATTGCATGTGATGTTTATCCTTTATGCATCTTATCTTGCTTTGATTGACGGTAGCATTTTAAGATGATCTCTCACTAATTATCAAGAAGTGTTCTCCCTGAGTATGCACCATTGCGAAAGTTCTTCGTGCTGAGACACCACGTGATGATCGGGTGTGATAGGATCTACGTTCAAATACAACGGGTGCAAAACAGTTGCACACGCGGAATACTCAGGTTAAACTTGACGAGCCTAGCATATACAGATATGGCCTCGAAACACGGAGACCAAAAGGTCGAGCGTGAATCATATAGTAGATATGATCAACATAGTGATGTTCACCATTGAAACTACTCCATCTCACGTGATGATCGGACATGGTTTAGTTAATTTGGATCACGTGATCACTTAGAAGATTAGAGGGATGTCTATCTAAGTGGGAGTTCTTAAGTAATATGATTAATTGAACTTTAATTTATCATGAACTTAGTCCTGGTAGTATTTTGCAAATTATATTGTAGAATGCGTTGTTGCTTTCATATGTTTATTTTGATATGTTCCTAGAGAAAGTAAGTTGAAAAGATGTTAGTAGCAATGATGCGGATTGGATCCGTGATCTGAGGTTTATCCTCATTGCTGCACAGAAGAATTATGTCATTTATGCACCGCTAGGTGACAGACCTATTGCAGGAGCAGATGCAGACGTTATGAACGTTTGGCTATCTCAATATGATGACTACTTGATAGTTTAGTGCACCATGCTTAACGGCTTAGAATCAGGACTTCAAAGACGTTTTGAACGTCATGGACCATATGAGATGTTCCAGGAGTTGAAGTTAATATTTCAAGCAAATACCCGAGTTGAGAGATATGAAGTCTCCAACAAGTTCTATGGCTAAAAAATGGAGGAGAATTGCTCAACTAGTGAGCAAGTACTTAGATTGTCTGAGTACTACAATCGCTTGAATCAAGTGGGAGTTAATCTTCTAGATAAGATAGTATTTGACAGATGTTCTCTAGTCACCATCACCAAGTTAGTAGAACTTTGTGATGAACTATAGTATGCAAGGGATGACGAAAGCGATTCCCGAGCTCTTCGTGATGTTGAAATCGACGAAGGTAGAAATCAAGAAAGAGCATCAAGTGTTGATGGTTGACAAGATCACTAGTTTCAAGAAAAGGGCAAAGGGAAAGAAAGGGAACTTCAAGTAGAATGACAAGCAAATTGTCACACCCGTGAAGAAGCCCAAAGCTGGACCAAAGCCTGAAACTAAGTGCTTCTACTGCAAAAGAAATGGTCACTGGAAGCGGAAATGCCCTGAATATTTGGTGGATAAGAAGGATGGCAAAGTGAACAAGGGTATATTTGATATATAGGTTATTGATGTGTACCTTACTAGTGTTTATAGTAGCTTCTGAGTATTTGATACTTGTTCGGTTGCTAAGATTAGTAACTTGAAGCAGGAGTTACAGAATAAACAGAAACTAGTTGAGGGTGAAGTGACGATGTGTGTTGGAAGTTGTTCCAAGATTGATATGATCATCATCGCACACTCCCTATACTTTCGGGATTAGTGTTAAACCTAAATAAATGTTATTTGGCGTTTGCGTTGAGCATAAATATGATTTGATCATGTTTATTGCAAAACGGTTATTCATTTAAAGCCGAGAAAAATTGTTATTCTATTTACATGAATAAAACCTTCGATGGTCATACACCCAATGAAAATAGTTTGTTGGATCTCGATCGTAGTAATACACATATTCATAATATTGATGCCAAAAGATGCGAAGTTGATAATGATAGTGCAACTTATTTATGGCACTGCCGTTTGGGTCATATCGGTATAAACCGCATGAAGAAACTCCATAAAGATGGATTTTTGGAATCTCTTGGTTATGAATCATTTGATGCTTCCGAACCGTGCCTTTTGGGCAATATGACTAAAACTCCGTTCTCCGGAACAATGGAGTGAGCAACAGATTTGTTGGAAATAATACATACTGATGTATGAGATCCAATGAGTGTTGATGCTCGTGGCAAGTATCGTTATTTTCTGACCTTCACAGATGATTTGAGCAGATATGGGTATATCTACTTAATGAAGCACAAGTCTGAAACATTTGAAAAGTTCAGAGAATTTCAGAGTGAAGTGGAGAATCATCATAACAAGAAAATAAAGTTTCTGCAATTTGATCGCGGAGACAAATATTTGAGTTACGAGTTTGGTCTTCAATTAAAACAATGTGGAATAGTTTCACAAACTCATGCCACCTGGAACACCACAGCGGAACAGTGTGTCCGAACGTCGTAACCGCACTTTATTGGATATGGTGTGATCCATGATGTCTCTTATCGGTTTACCACTATCGTTTTGGGGTTATGCATTAGAGACAGCTGCATTCACTTTTAATAGGGCAACATCTAAATCCGTTGAGACGACGCCGTATGAACTATGGTTTAGCAGTAAACCTAAGCTGTCGTTTCTTAAAACTTGGAGTTGTGATGCTTATATGAAAAAGGTTTTCAACCTGATAAGCTCGAACCCATATCGGAGAAGTGCGTCTTCATAGAATACCCAAAGGTAACTATTGGGTACACATTCTATCACAGATCCGAAGGCAAGTTATTCGTTGCTAACATGGTTCCTTTCTAGAGAAGAAGTTTCTCTTGAAAGAAGTGAGTGGGAGGAAAGTAGAACTTGATGAGGTAATTGTACCTTCTCCCTTATTGGAAAGTAGTTCATCACAGAAATCAGTTCCAATGATTCCTACACCAATTAGTGAGGAAGTTAATGATGATGATCATGAAACTTCAGATCAAGTTACTACCAAACCTCGTAGGTCTTCCAGAGTAAGATCCGCACCAGAGTGGTACGGTAATCATGTTCTGGAAGTCATGTTACTAGACCATGATGAACCTACAAACTATGAGGAAGCGATGATGAGCCCAGATTCCACGAAATGGCTTGAGGCCATAAAATCTGAGATATGATCCATGTATGAGAACAAAGTATGGACTTTGATTGACTTGCTCGATGATCAGCAAGCCATGTTAAATAAATGGATCTTCAAGAGGAAGACGGACACTGATAGTAGTGTTACTATCTACTAAGCTCGACTTGTTGCGAAAGGTTTTCAACAAGTTCAAGGTATTGAATACGATGAGATTTTCTCACTCGTATCGAAGCTTAAGTCCGTCTGAATCATGTTAGCAATTGCCACATTTTATGAAATCTGGCAAATGGATGTCAAAACTGCATTCCTTAATGGATTTATTAAAGAAGAGTTGTATATGATGCAACCAGAAAGTTTTTGTCAATCCTAAAGATGCTAACAAAGTGTGCAAGCTCCAGCAATCCATCAATGGACGGGTGCAAGCATCCCGGAGTTGGAATATACGCTTTGATGAGTTGATCAAAGCATGTGGTTTTATACAGACTTTTGGAAAGGCCTGTTTTTACAAGAAAGTGAGTGGGAGCTCTGTAGCATTTCTGATATTATATGTGCAAGACATATTGTTGATTGGAAATGATATAGAATTTCTGGATAGCATAAAAGGATACTTGAATAAAAGGTTTTTCAATGAAAGACCTCGGTGAAGTTGCTTACATATTGAGCATCAAGATCTATTGAGATAGATCAAGATGCTTGATAAGTTTTTCAATAAGTACATACCTTGTCAAGATTTTGAAATAGTTCAAAATGGAACAGTCAAAGAAAGAGTTCTTGCCTGTGCTGCAAGGTGTGAAATTGAGTAAGACTCAAAGCCCGACCACGGCAGAAGATAGAAAGAGAATGAAAAGTCATTCCCTATGCCTCGGTCATAGGTTCTATAAAGTATGCTATGCTGTGAACAAGACCTATTGTATACCTTGCTCTGTGTTTGGCAAAGGAATAAAATTTTGATCTAATAGTAAATCACTGGACAGCGGTCAAGAATATTCTTAGTGAGGACCAAGGAAGTACTTCTTGATTATGGAGGTGATAAAAGAGCCCGTCGTAAAAAGTTACATCAGTGCAAGCTTTTACACCGATCCAGATGACTCTAAGTCTCAATATGGATACATATTGAAAGTGGGAGCAATTAGCTAGAGTAGCACAATGCAGAGCATTGTAGACATAGAATATTTGCAAAATACATACGGCTCTGAATGTGACAGACCCGTAGACTAAACTTCTCTCATGAGCAAAACATGATCATACCTCAGTACTCTTTGGGTGTTAATCACATAGCGATGTGAACTAGATTATTGACTCTAGTAAACCCTTTGGATGTTGATCACATGACGATGTGAACTATGGGTGTTAATCATATACAGATATGAATATTGGTGTTAAATCACATGATGATGTGAACTAGATTATTGACTCTAGTGCAAGTGGGAGACTGAAGGAAATATGCCCTAGAGGCAATAATAAAGTTATTATTTATTTCCTTATATCATGATAAATGTTTATTATTCATGCTAGAATTGTATTAACCGGAAACATAATACATGTGTGAATACATAGACAAACAAATAGTCACCAGTATGCCTCTACTTGACTAGCTCATTAATCAAAGATGGTTATGTTTCCTAACCATAGACATGTGTTGTCATTTGATTGATGTGATCACATCATTAGGAGAATGATGTGATTGACATGACCCATTCCATTAGCCTAGCACTTGATCGTTTAGTATATTGCTATTGCTTTCTTCATGACTTATACATGTTCTTGTAACTATGAGATTATGCAACTCCCGTTTACCGGAGGAACACTTTGGGTGCTACCAAACGTCACAACGTAACTGGGTGATTATAAAGGAGTACTACAGGTGTCTCTAAAGGTACATGTTGGGTTGGCGTATTTCGAGATTAGGTTTTGTCACTCCGATTGTCGGAGAGGTATCTCTGGGCCCTCTCGGTAATGCACATCACTTAAGCCTTGCAAGGATTGCAACTAATGAGTTAGTTGTGAGATGATGTATTACATAACGAGTAAAGAGACTTGCCGGTAACGAGATTGAACTAGGTATTAAGATACCGACGATCAAATCTCGGGCAAGTAACATACCGATGACAAAGGGAACAACGTATGTTGTTATGCGATTTGACCGATAAAGATCTTCGTAGAATATGTAGGAGCCGATATGAGCATCCAGGTTCCGCTATTGGTTATTGACCGAGAATAGTTCTAGGTCATGTCTACATTGTTCTCGAACCCGTAGGGTCCGCACGTTTAAGGTTTCGATGACAGTTATATGATGAGTTTATGAGTTTTTATGTACCGAAGGAGTTCGGAGTCCCTGATGAGATCGGGGACATGACGAGGAGTCTCGAAATGGTCGAGACGTAAAGATCGATATATTGGACGACTATATTCGGAGTTCGGAAAGGTTCCGAGTGATTCGGGTATTTTTCGGAGTACCGGAGAGTTACGGGAATTCGCCGCGGACTATATGGGCCTTATTGGGCCATACGGGAATGGAGGAGAGAGGCCGAAAGGAAGGAGGCGCGCAGCCCCCCTCTGGTCCGAATTGGACAAGGGGTGCGGCCCCTTTTTCCTTCCTCCTCTCCCCCTCTTTCCCCCTTCTCCTACTCTAACAAGGAAGGAGGGAGTCCTACTCCCGGTGGGAGTAGGACTCCCCTTGGCGCGCCCCCTCCTAGGCCGGCCGCCCCCTCCCCCTTGCTCCTTTATATACGGGGCAGGGGGGCACCTCTAGGCACAACAACAATTGATCCCTTGGATCTCTTGGCCGTGTGCGGTGCCCCCCTCCACCATAGTCCACCTCGATAATATCGTAGCAGTGCTTAGGCGAAGCCCTGTGACGGAAGAACATCAAGATCGTCACCATGCCGTCGTGCTGACGGAACTCTCCCTCGACACTCAGCTGGATCGGAGTTCGAGGGACGTCATCGAGCTGAACGTGTTCTAGAACTCAGAGGTGTCGTAGTTTCGGTGCTTGATCGGTCGGGTCGTGAAGACGTACGACTACATCAACCACGTTGTCCTAACGCTTCCGCTTTCGGTCTACGAGGATACGTGGACACACTCTCCCCTCTCGTTGCTATGCATCACCATGATCTTGTGTGTGCGTAGGAATTTTTTTTGAAATTACTACGTTCCCCAACAATAACTATTGCATGAGGAATCGCATCTGGCGTAATTATCCATCACTGATCCATTGCCTACGAGCTTTTCATATATTGTTCTTCGCTTATTTACTTTTCCGTTGCTACTGTTAAAACTACTACAAAAACCCAAAAACATTTACCATTACTGTTGCTACTGTTACCATTACTATCATACCACTTTTGCTACTAAATACTCTGCTGCAGATACTAAGTTATCCAGGTGTGGTTGAATTGACAACTCAACTGCTAATACTCAAGAATATTCTTTGGCTCCCCTTGTGTCGAATCAATAAATTTGGGTTGAATACTCTACCCTCGAAAGTTGTTGCGATCCCCTATACTTGTGGGTTATCATCCTCGCCCGCACAAAAGCGGGTCATAAGGCTTGTTAAGGCTGCCATCGTCCTTGGCTTTCCTTGGCCGAGGTGTCTGGCAAGCCACTCATCCCGGATACTATGCTTGAAGGCCGCTAAGGCTTCGTTGTCCGGACAGTCGACGATTTGATTCTTCTTAGTGAGAAATCTGTTCCAAAGCTTACGGGCTGACTCTCCGGGCTGTTGTATTATGTGACTTAAATCGTCTCCATCCGGAGGTCGGACATAGGTCCCTTGGAAATTGGCCCTGAAAGCGTCCTCAAGTTCCTCCCAACATCCAATTGAATTTTCGGGGAGGCTTTTCAACCTGTGCCGAGCTGGCCCTTTCAACTTGATCGAGGGGGAGGTATTTAATGGCGTGGAGATCGTCCCCTTGAGCCATGTGTATGTGAAGGATAAAATCCTCAATCCAGACCCCATGGTCTGTCGTTCCGTCGTATCCTCTCTTTTTACGGGTTTGAATCCTTGTGGAAATTCTTGATCCAGCACATCGTCAGTGAAACACAGGGGGTGTGCAGCCCCTCTGTACCTGGATATGTCGTGGCGTGTTGTCGATGGTTGTTGTATCCGGGTTTGACTCCGGACTGATATTTGATCAGTATGATCATTTTTGTGACCATAATCTTGTGCTGGAGTGCGCCCTCTAGATCCATAGACGGACCTGGTCGCACCAGCCTTTTTGTCCAGGAGCTTGCGTAAATCGTGTGCGGCATCAGTGGCTGCTCTATCGCAGCCATGAAGTGGTAAGTCCGGCCTATCAGTCGTATTGTTTTTTGGCGGACTGGGCTCTGCAACCTCATCATCGAATTCGGGCAGCAGCTTGTGTTTTGTTTATCTCTTTGTGTGGCGATTGTCGCCATATTTTCCTTCAGTGTCTAGCACCTTACTCCATCTTCGGTTGATCGTATCCTGCGCGGCTTTAAGCCTTTGCTTCTGCTTCTTGAGGCTCCTCGCCGTGGCCATAAGCCTTCTGCGGAGGTTATCTTGTTCCAAGCGTCTTTCTGGGATGATGAATGCATCATCAACCAGACTATCCTCCTCTCCGGAGGCAGTTTGCAGAGTTCGGCCCTCGGGATCGCTGTGGTCGGGCGTCCGCTTTGGGCTATGTTCGGCGTGAACTGGGCTATCCTGCTCCACCGCTGGGTCCCTGTGGTCGTCGTGGCCTTTGGAGTCGACCGGAGTGTCGTCCTTTCTTGTGTTGTTATCGCTATTTTTACTATGACTGGACTTAGAGCGGTGCCTGCATCGTTGTTTTGACTTTTGTCTGGGGGGTTTATCCTGCCTTGTGTCCTTTTGGTCACCATTGTCTTCTTTAGGCATATCCACCATGTAGACGTCATGTGATGAAGTGGAAGTCCAGCGCCGCGGTGGTTCCAGATCGTCCCCTGCATCGACGTCCATACCATCGATGTTGCCGGGGTTGAAGTCAGGCATGTCTGTTAGGTCATCGAAAGTGGCTATAAAGTGGGTGGTGGGCGGGGCACGATTTTCTTCGTCATCCGTGTCCCACACGGGCCGGGCATAGTTCGGCCAAGAGTCTCCTGATAAAGAGAGAGACTTTAACGAATTTAGCACATCGCCGAAGGGGGAGTGCTGAAAGATGTCCGCGGCGGTGAACTCCATTATTGGAGCCCAATCGGACTCGATGGGTCCGGACGCACGCAGTTTGGAACCCACCTCCGGACACAAGTCCGGGGGTCCGGCGACATTGATTCCCTTAACGGAGGAATCAGTGTCCGGCTCTACCACCGAAGAGTATGCGGTTTCCATGCGGGGTCCATCCCCCCGTCCTCGGATGACGCGGTCTGACCCAGATTTAGGTCCGGGGCAGCTATAGAGGCGATATCCCGAATACTGTCTGACATCAAATTTACGTCGTGCTCGTCGTGACCATCCGGCGCTCCTGAAGCAGGCCTGAATCCATTGGAGATTAAGTCTCCGCGGATATCGATCGTGCAGTTCAAGTTTTTGAATCAGACTTGATGGCCAGGGGTGTAGCTGTCGATCTACTCCAGATGGCCAAGCGAGTTGGCCCGTAGTGTGAAGCCGCCGAACACGAAGATCTGTCCGGGGAGAAAAGTATCACCCTGGACTGGGTTGTTGAAGATTGAAGTAGCCATCAAGCCTTATAATGACGACACAGAGGAACTCTCAATGAAAGCACCAATGTCGGTGTCAAAACCGGCGGATCTCGGGTAGGGGGTCCCGAACTGTGCGTCTAAGGCTAATGGTAACAGGAGACCGGGGACACGATGTTTACCCAGGTTCGGGCCCTCTCGATGGAGGAAATACCCTACTTCCTACTTGATTGATCTTGATGATATGAGTATTACAAGAGTTGATCTACCACGAGATCATAGAGGCTTAACCCTAGAAGCTAGCCTATGATTATGATTGTGTTGTCCTACGGACAAACCCTCCGGTTTATATAGACACCAGAGGGGGCTAGGGTTACACAGAGTCGGTTACAGAGAAGGAGATCTATTATGCGGATCGCCAAGCTTTCCTTCCACGCAAAGGAGAGTCCCATCCGGACACGGGACGAAGTCTTCAATCTTGTATCTTCATAGTCCAACAGTCCGGCCAAAGCATATAGTCCGGCTGTCCGGATACCCCCTTATCCAGGACTCCCTCACCCACCGCACTATATTATGCTCTAAAGGGGAGGCGATTGACACGCAAGAAAGCGGCGCCTATGACGGGCAGGCCTCCGAAGAGGAAGGCAACTAGAAATATGGCTGAGCCTTCATTGAAGAGGTATGGTTTTAAATACACTCCATGGCCGTCATCTTCAAGTATGACACTACCCGTTGTGTCTTATCAGGAAGAACATTCGCCGGACTATGTTTGGGGATCCTGCCGGTCATGCCTCTACTAGCCGGATTTCGGACCCTGCCACGAGGACACAGGCTAACGCGGAAGTGACACCGGATTGTCCTTCTGCGGACGATTCGGATAAAGTATCCGCCACAAACTCTGAAGTGGAAAGCGCCATGAATCATCGGCGTCGGCGGGGCGCTCTTCACGACCCTGGTTTTTGAAAAGAAGTTTTGAATGCCTTCAACTCGGGTGATGCATACATTCGAGTTGCTCTGGATGGGCTTTCCAGAGCCACAGATCAGTATTTGAAAGATATGTGGGTAAGTACACATTTGTGCAGAACTGATAATCATATACCAGTAGCCCCCCGAGCCTCGAAACAGTTGGTACAACTGATTTAAGGATCGTTATATGACCAGGTGCTCACAGAGAAGAACAATCTGTTGTCTCAAGAGCTGGAAAAGTGTCAGGCCCAGCTGACTGATGACCCACAAGTATAGGGGATCTATCGTAGTCCTTTCGATAAGTAATAGTGTCGAACCCAACGAGGTGCACAAGGAAATAGAAAGCGGTTTTCAGTAAGGTATTCTCTGCAAGCACTGAAATTGTAGGTAACATATAGTTTTGTGATAGGATAATTTGTAGCAGGTAACAAGCAATGAAAGTAAATAAGGTGCGGCAAGGTGACCCAATCCTTTTTGTAGCAAAGGACAAGCCTGGATAATGTCTTATAATAAGAAAAGCGCTCCCGAGGACACATGGGAATTATCGTCAAGCTAGTTTCATCACGCTCATATGATCCGCGTTCGTTACTTTGATAATTTGATATGTGGGTGGACTGGTGCTTGGGTACTGTCCTTTCTTGGACAAGCATCCCACTTATGATTAACCCCTATTGCAAGCATCCGCAACTACAAAAGAAGTATTAAGGTAAACCTAACCATAGCATGAAACTAGTGGATCCAAATCAGCCCCTTACGAAGCAACGCATAAACTAGGGTTTAAGCTTCTGGCACTCTAGCAACCCATCATCTACTTATTACTTCCCAATGCCTTCCTCTAGGCCCAAATAATGGTGAAGTGTCATGTAGTCAACATTCACATAACACCACTAGAGGAGAGACAACATACATCTCATCAAAATATCGAACGAATACCAAATTCACATTACTACTAATAGCAAGACTTCACCCATGTCCTCAGGAACAAACGTAACTACTCACAAAGCATATTCATGTTCATGATCAGAGGAGTATTAATATGCATTAAGGATCTGAACGTATGATCTTCCACCAAATAAACTAATTAGCATCAACTACAAGGAGTAATCAACACTACTAGCAACCCACAGGTACCAATTTGTGGTTTTGATACAAGATTGGATACAAGAGATGAACTAGGGTTTTGAGAGGAGATGGTGCTGGTGAAGATGTTGATGGAGATTGACCCCCTCTCGATGAGAGGATCGTTGGTGATGACGATGGTGATGATTTCCCCCTCCCGGAGGGAAGTTTCCCCGGCAGAACAGCTCCGCCGGAGCCCTAGATTGGTTCCGCCAAGGTTCTGCCTCGTGGCGGCGGAGTTTCGTCCCATAAGCTTGCTTATGATTTTTTCCAGGGTAAAAGCCTTCATATAGCAGAAGATGGGCACCGGAGGGCCACCAGGGGGGCCACGAGGTAGGGGGCGTGCCCCCCACCCTCGTGGCCAGGGTGTGGGCCCCCTCTGGTACTTTCTTTGCTCAAAAATTCTTATTAATTCCAAAAATGACTTTCGTGGAGTTTCAGGTCTTTTGGATCTGTGCAGAATAGGTTTCCAATATTTGCCCCTTTTCCAGCCCAGAATTCCAGCTGACGGCATTCTCCCTCTTCATGATAAACCTTGTAAAATAAGAGAGAATAGCCATAAGTATTGCGACATAACATGTAATAACAGCCCATAATGCAAGAAATATCGATATAAAAGCATGATGCAAAATGGACGTATCAACTCCCCCAAGCTTAGACCTCGCTTGTCCTCAAGCGGAAGCTGATATAGAAAAATATGTCCACATGTTTAGAGATAGAGGTGTCGATAAAAAATAAAATACGGACATGAAGGAATCATGATCATTCTTATAACATCAACATATATAGATTTTGTCATATGATTTCTTATGCTCAAGTAACATTCTATTCACAATGTCGAGTATGGTTCAGAAACTTCATTGAGAACCAACAAACTATAATCTTAGTCATTGAAGCAATTGCAATTTATCATAACATCAGAAAGAGTCAAGAATAGAGCTTTTCAGCAAGTCCACATACTCCACTATCATATAGTCTTCTACAATTGCTAACACTCACGCAATACTTATGGTTATGGAGTCTTAACCGGACACTGAGAAAGATAGGGGCATATAATTTCGCCTCCCCACATATTCACCTTTGAGTGATGTCAACAATAATAGTTCATGCTAACTTACATCCAATTGGATATATATATATATATATATATATATATATATATATATATATATATATATATATATATATAT
>NC_041386.1:691296858-691309698 GCF_002162155.2 Triticum dicoccoides
TTGCATAAAGTAAAAGATAGGCCATTCGCAGAGGGAAGCAGAGGTTGTCATGTGCTTTTAGGGTTGGATGCACAAAATCTTAATGCAAAAGAACGTCACTTCATACTGCCACTTGTGATATGAACCTTTATTATGAAGTCCGTCGCTTTTATTACTTCCATATCACACGATCGTATAAAGCTTATTTTCTCCGCACTAATAAGTCATACATATTTAAAGAGCAATTTTTATTGCTTGCAACATGACAACTTACTTGAAGGATCTTACTCAATCCATAGGTAGGTATGGTGGACTCTCATGGCAAAACTAGGTTTAAGGATATTGCAAGCACAAGTAGTATCTCTACTTGGTGCAAGGAATTTGGGTAGTATGAGGGGGAAAGGCAAGCTCAACATGTTGGATGACCCATGACAATATACTTTAACTAAGATGTGAGAAATCATAACCCATTACGTTGTCTTCCTTGTCCAACATCAACTCTTTAGCATGTCATACTTAATGAGTGCTCACAATCATAAAAGATGTCCAAGATAGTATATTTATATGTGAAAACCTCTCTTTCTTTATTACTTCCTATTAATTGCAACGATGACCAAAACTATGTTTGCCAACTCTCAACAACTTTTATGTATCATACTCTTTATGTGTGAAGTCATTACTATCCATAAGATCAATATGAACTCTTTTATTCCTTTTATTCTTTCCATTTTCTCAAGATCATAGCAAGATAGCAAAGCACTTGACTCAACACTAATCTTTATTGTATATAGCTCACGGACTCGATTACATAGAGGGATCACAAAGCAAAACTCGAAATTAATTCATACCAAAACTTTATTCTACTAGATCTAGATATTACTAAAAGGATCGAACTAAGTAAAACAGTAAAGATAGGAGTGTGATGGTGATACGATACCGGGGCACCTCCCCCAAGCTTGGCAGTTGCCAAGGGAAGTTCCCAAACCCATGTGATTATGTCCTCGGAGGTGGTGAAGAAGGAGTTGTTGAGTATGTAGGCTTGTCATCCGTCTTCCAAGGCATAGTCTCACCGTCATAGAAGGATGATCGAGTCTCTGGGATCCTCAAATCTGCAGCCAAACTCATCCTCTTGAAATCTATATACGTACTCACAGTTTTGGTTTTGCAGGTCATAGATCTGGGCTTGGAGGTGCTCGATTTTCTCATGAAGCTTGAAGATGGTCTCTCCAATGTTCTTGGCGTCCAGCTTGTGGTTGTTGGTGAACTTTGCGATCACCATCTGGTTGGCATTAAGTCCACGCTCCACCATCCCTTGGCACTTGAAAACTTGTTGTTCCATAGCTTCGAGCTTTGTCTCCATGCTTCCGGTACGCCTTGGTCCCTCCACATGGCGGATGTGCAGCACCCCCTCACGCATCTCAATGGTTTGAGGGTGTTGCAGCACCTCCGCTATATAGGGGTTGATAACCCTCTCAAAAAACTTGTCCTTGGGAGCGCTTGGAGACATCATGGTGCTCTAGATCAGTCAGAAAAACAACTCGAATCGAAAATAGAGGATATTTGCATGATACAGTGGTCAAAACCCTTGGGAGATTATATAATGAATTTTTACCGACCAAAAGAAGTAACATGCAAGAAAATAGAGTCCGGAAGGCACACGAGGTGCCCACGAGGCAGGGGCGCGCCCAGTAAGGGTGGGCGCGCCCTCCACCCTCGTGGAGGCCTCGCGTCCTTCCCGGACTACTTCTTATTTTCCTAAATTCTTAAATATTCCAAAACGGAGAAAAATTGCCATTAGAACTGTTTTGGAGTCGGTTTACTTACCGTACCACATACCTATTCCTTTTCGGAGTCTGAAACGTTCTGGAAAGTGTCCCTTATGTATTCCTCCAGGGTTACGGTTTCAATAATATTAGTTTCAGCATTTATAGGATTACCTGAGATATAATGTTTGATTCTTTGACCGTTCACCACCCTTGGACTTGTGCCTTCAAAGTTGTTGATTTTTATGGCACCGGAACGATAGACCTCCTCGATAATGTAAGGACCTTCCCATTTAGAGAGAAGTTTTCCTGCAAAAAATCTTAAACAAGAGTTGAATAGCAACACATAATAACCTACGTTAAACTCACGCTTTTGTATCCTTTTGTCATGTCATCTTTTAACTTTTTCTTTGAACAGCTTGGCATTCTCATAAGCTTGGGTTCTCCATTCATCGAGTGAGCTAATATAAAATAACCTCTTCTCACCGGCAAGTTTGAAGTCATAGTTGAGCTCTTTAATAGCTCGATATGCTTTATGTTCAATTTCTAGAGGTAAGTGGCATGCTTTTCCATAAACCATCTTATACGGAGACATACCCATAGGATTTTTATATGCAGTTCTATAGGCCCATAATGCATCATCAAGTTTCTTGGACCAATTCTTTCTAGATCTATTAACAGTCTTTTGCAAAATTAATTTGAGCTCTCTATTACTCAAATCTACTAGTCCACTAGACTGTGGGTGATATGGAGATGCAATTCTATGATTAACATCATATGTAGCGAGCATTTTACGAAAAGCACCATGAATAAAATGTGAACCTCCATCAGTCATTAAGTATCTCGGGACTCCAAACCTCGGAAAAATAACTTCTTTAAGTATCTTAATAGAGGTGTTATGATCAGCACTACTAGTTGGAATAGCTTCTACCTACTTAGTAACGTAATCAACAGCAACTACAATATGTGTGTATCCATTAGAGGCAGGAAAAGGTCCCATATAATCAAATCCCCAAACATCAAACGGTTCAATAACAAGAGAATAATTCATAGGCATTTCTTGACGTCTACTAATATTACCCATTCTTTGACATTCATCACAAGACAAGACAAACTTACGGGCATCTTTGAAGAGAGTAAGCCAATAAAAACCGGATTGCAATACCTTATGTGCAGTTCTATCACCAGCGTGGTGTCCTCCATATGGTTCGGAGTGGCACTTGCGTAGGATCTATTCATGTTCATTCTCAGGTACACAACGTATAATAACACCATCTACTCCTTCTTTATAAATGTGTGGGTCATCCCAGAAGTAATGTCTTAAATCATAAGAGAACTTTTTCTTTTGCTGGTATGTGAAACTAGGTAGTATAAATTTAGCAACAATGTAATTAGCATAATCAGGATACCATGGAGTAGTACGAGAAGCATTAATGACCGCTAATTGTTCATCAGGAAAGCTATCATTAGCAGGTAGTGGGTCATCAAGAACATTCTCTAACCTAGACAAGTTGTCTGCAACGGGGTTTTCAGCTCCCTTTCTATCAATAATATGCAAATCAAATTCTTGGAGCAAGAGAACACATCTAATAAGTCTAGGTTTAACATCTTTCTTTTCTATAAGATATTAAATAGCAACATGATCAGTGTGAATAGTAACTTTAGAATCAACAATATAAGGTCTGAACTTATCACAAGCAAATACAACTGCTAAGAATTCTTTTTTAGTAGTAGCATAATTTCTCAGGGCAGTATCAAGAGTTTTACTAGCATAGTGGGTAACATTTAATTTCTTATCAACTCTTTGCCCTAGGACAACACCTACAGCATAATCACTAGCATCAAACATAATTTCAAAGGGTAAATTCCAATCATGTGGCTGAATAATAGGTGCAATGATCAAAGCTTTCTTAAGTATTTCAAATGCTTCTACACAATCATCATCAAAGACAAAAGGAATATCTTTTTGCAATAAATTAGTCAGAGGCCTAGAGATTTTAGAAAAGTCCTTAATGAACCTCCTATAAAAACCGGCATGACCAAGGAAACTTCGTATACCTTTAATGTCCTTGGGACATGGCATCTTTTCAATAGCATCAACCTTAGCTTTATCAACTTCAATACCTCTTTCAGAAATTTTATGCCCCAAGACAATGCCTTCATTAACCATAAAGTGGCACTTTTCTCAATTCAAGACGAGACTAGTGTCTTCACATCTCTGCAAAACTCGATCAAGGTTGCTCAAGCAATCATCAAAAGAGGATCCATAAACGGAGAAATCATCGATGAATACCTCACAAATCTTTTCACAAAAGTCAGAGAATATAGCCATCATACATTTTTGAAAGGTAGCAGGTGCATTACATAAACTAAAAGGCATACGTCTATAAGAAAAAGTACCAAAAGGGCAAGTAAAGGTAGTTTTTGATTGATTGTCCGCTGACACAGGTATTTGAGAGAAACCAGAATAACCATCTAGAAAGAAGAAATGTGTATGTTTGGATAGTCTTTCTAGCATTTGATCAATAAAAGGGTAATGATCTTTCTTAGTAGCTTTATTTAATTTACGGAAATCAATTACCATCCTATAACCTATAATAATTCTTTGCGGAATCAATTCATCTTTATCATTAGGAACAACAGTAATACCTCCCTTCTTAGGGACGCAATGGACAGGAATTACCCAATCACTATCAGCAACGGGATAAATTATACCTACCTCAAGGAGCTTTAGTATCTCCTTTCTTACCACTTCTTTCATCTTAGGATTTAACCATCGTTGATGATCTCTAACTGGTTTGGAACCTTCATCCAATTTAATTTTGTGTTGGCATAGAGTGGGACTGATGCCCTTAAGGTCATCAAGAGTATATCCAATAGCAGAACAGTGCTTCTTCAGAGTTTTCAATAATCTTTCCTCTTCCTGTTCTGAAAGGTTAGCACTAATAATAACTGGATATATCTTCTTTTCATCAAGATAAGCATATTTAAGATTGTCAGGTAAAGGTTTGAGCTCAAAAACGGGATCACCCTTGGGTGGAGGAGGATCCCCTAGGATTTCAATACGCAAGTTGTGTTTTAGAATAGGACCCTGTTGAAGGAATACTTCATCTATTTCCCTTCTTTCATTCATAAACATATCATTTTCATGGTCTAGCAAATATTGTTCTAACGGATCAGTAGGAGGCACGGCAATAGAAGCAAGACCAATAATCTCATCCTTACTAGGCAATTCTTTATCATGGGGTTATCTACGGAACTTAGCAATTAAACTCATGTTTCATATCCCCCAAGCCAATTCTAACAACATCCTTTTCACAATCAATCTTAGCATTAACAGTATTCAAGAAGGGTCTACCAAATATAGTGGGACAAAAGCTATCTTGTGGGGAACCAAGAACAAGAAAATCAGCAGGATATTTAACTTTCACACGCAAGACTTCAACATCTCTAACAATCCCAAATGGTGAAATAGTATCTCTATTAGCAAGCTTAATTGTAACATCAATATCTTCCAACTCAGCGGGTGCAATATCATGCATAATTTCATTATGTAAAGAAATAGGTATTGCACTAGCACTAGCACCCATATCACATAAGCCATGATAACAATGATCTCCTACTTTAACAGAAATAACATGCATGCCTACAACAGGTCTATGTATCTTAGCATCGGGTTTAGCAATATTAGCAGCTTCCTCACAGAAGTAGATAACATGCCCATCTATATTATCAGCCAAGAGATCTTTAACCATAGCAATACTAGGTTCAACTTTAATATGCTCAGGAGGTGTATATGTTCTAGTATTACCGGTTCATGCCATGAACCGGTACTAATGCCTCAAACCCCATTAGTACCGGTTGGTGGCTCGAACCGGGACTAAAGGTCTAACCTTTAGTCTCGGTTGGTGCCACGAACCGGTACTAATGGGCATCGCACCCTTTAGTCCTGGTTCGTGGCACCAACCGGGACTAAAAGGTCCAGACGAACCGGGACAAATGGCCCACATGGCCCCTGGGCGCATGAACCGGGACTAATGCCCCCATTAGTCCCGGTTCTAGACTGAACAAGGACTAATGGGCTAACCCGGGGTGGACCAAAGCCCTCTTTTCTACTAGTGTCATGACTGGGGCATGAATATAACATTGACCTAAGCCTCCCCCAAGCTTGAGCGATGCTTTCTCCTTCGCAAGGCCAGAAATTATATATGTAATTACGATCACGATGAACAAGATGCATAGGATAGAACTTCTGGTGAAATTCCAACTTCAATCGTTTATAATTCCAAGATCCTGTATCATCACATAGCCTATACCATGTCAATGTGTCTCCCTTCAAAGATAAAGGAAAGACCTTCCTTTTAACAACATCATCGGGAATACCTGCAAGCTTAAATAATCCACACTCTTCATCCACATAGATAAGGTGTAAATCGGGATGCAATGTTCCATCTCCTGCAAAGGGATTAGCTAGCAGTTACACTATCATACCCGAAGGAATTTCAAAGTAAACATTTTCAGCAGGTTCAGTAGGTTGAGGAGCAACTCTTTGCTCTACTGGTCGGGACGAAGATGCCCCGAACAAGCCCCTCAAAGGATTAGTTTCCATAGTAACAAGTGACAGTAAATTTCAGCATACTATATAAATGTTTCCTTACCAAGTTCCACTCACCAAAGGCGCTTCACTCCCTGGCAATAGCGCCAAAAAAGAGTCTTGATGACCCACAAGTATAGGGGATCTATCGTAGTCCTTTTGATAAGTAAGAGTGTCGAACCCAACGAGGAGCGGAAGGAAATGGAAAGCGGTTTTCAGTAAGGTATTCTCTACAAGCACTGAAATTGTAGGTAACCGATAGTTTTGTGATAGGATAATTTGTAACAGGTAACAAGCAATGAAAGTAAATAAGGTGCAGAAAGGTGGCCCAATCCTTTTTGTAGCAAAGGACAAGCCTGGAAAATTCTTATAATGCGAAAAGCGCTCCCGAGGACACATGGGAATTATCGTCAAGCTAGTTTCATCACGCTCATATGATCCGCGTTCGTTACTTTGATAATTTGATATGTGGGTGGACTGGTGCTTGGGTACTGTCCTTTGTTGGACAAGCATCCCACTTATGATTAACCCCTATTGCAAGCATCCGCAACTACAAAAGAAGTATTAAGGTAAACCTAACCATAGCATGAAACTAGTGGATCCAAATCAGCCCCTTACGAAGCAACGCATAAACTAGGGTTTCAGCTTCTGTCACTCTAGCAACCCATCATCTACTTATTACTTCCCAATGCCTTCCTCTAGGCCCAAATAATGGTGAAGTGTCATGTAGCCGACGTTCACATAACACCACTAGAGGAGAGACAACATACATCTCATCAAAATATCGAACGAATACCAAATTCACATGACTACTAATAGCAAGACTTCACCCATGTCCTCAGGAACAAACGTAACTACTCACAAAGCATATTCATGTTCATGATTAGAGGAGTATTAATATGCATTAAGGATCTGAACATATGATCTTCCACAAAATAAACCAATTAGCATCAAATACAAGGAGTAATCAACACTATTAGCAACCCACAGGTACCAATTTGTGGTTTTGATACAAGATTGGATACAAGAGATGAAATAGGGTTTTGAGAGGAGATGGTGCTGGTGAAGATGTTGATGGAGATTGACCCCCTCCCGATGAGAGGATCGTTGGTGATGACGATGGTGATGATTTCCCCATCCCAGAGGGAAGTTTCCCCGGCAGAACAGCTCCGCCGGAGCCCTAGATTGGTTTCGGCAAGGTTCCGCCTCGTGGCAGTGGAGTTTTGTCCCGTAAGCTTGCTTATGATTTTTTTTCTAGGGTAAAAGCCTTCATATAGCAGAAGATGGGCACCGGAGGGCCACCAGGGGGGCCACGAGGCGGGGGGCGCGCCCCCACCCTCGTGGCCAGGGTATGGGCCCCCTGTGTTACTTTCTTCGCTCAATAATTCTTATTAATTCCAAAACTGACTTTCGTGGAGTTTCAGGACTTTTGGAGCTGTGCAGAATAGGGTTTCCAATATTTTCTCCTTTTCCAGCCCAGAATTCCAGCTGCCGGCATTCTCCCTCTTCATGATAAACCTTGTAAAATAAGAGAGAATAGCCATAAGTATTGCGACATAACATGTAATAACATCCCATAATGCAATAAATATCGATATAAAAGCATGATGCAAAATGGACGTATCACTAACTAAAGCTACCTCCGAACTTGAGAAATCCAAGAAGGCGGCATCTGGTAATGTCCCCTCTATCGAGAAAACATAATCATGTACCACGGTTATTAATACAGGCGCAAATCTTATAGCGGCAGCACCGGAACTCGCACAAGCGGGAGGTCCAGGAGCTCAAAGGCAACTGGCCGCGGGCGAAAGTATCCTGACACAGGTCAGGGTGGAGAAGAACAAACTCCAAGATGCTAACACCCAGCTTGGCGAAGAGCTGAAAGATGTGCGGGCCTAGCTAGCTGACTCCGTGAAGGAGAATAAGAAACTGCGAGGCGGCATATTTGGTATGTGTTTGGACTTACCTTTATATAGTTCGTCAAGTGAAGGAACTAACATAATTATGTTTGTAAGTATATTGACGGGCCGTCCCGAAGAGGAGGTGTCCGAATTGTCAAGCGATCTGCTACAAGAGCTATAGCAAATGCACGAGCGAGCTCGGCAGGCGATGCAAAGTATTTCTAAGGCTTTATGGCCATCTGATTCCCTCCAGGAACACTAGTAGAAAACAAGGCTACCGTTCGGGCCTGGCCAGCCCATTAGTCCCGGTTCTTCAAGAACCGGCACCTATGGTGGTATTAGACCCGGTCCATGAGCCCAGGGGGCCGGCCGGGGCCTCGTGGGCATTGGTCCCGGTTCGTGTGGAACCATTTGTCCCGGTTCAAGCCACGAACCGGGACCAATGGTCCTCGCTCCTGGCCCACAACCATTGGTCCCAGTTCGTGGCTTGAACCGGGACAGAAGGGCTGGCTTTAGTCCCGGTTCATGCCACGAACCGGGACAAATAACTTGCCTATATATACCCACCGCCGCGGCAGAGCACTCTAGAGTGCTCTGTTTTGTCAAGCCGTCGAGGGGAGGGCATTTGGGTCCTCTAGTTCACCTCCTATGCACATGAGGTGTTCGATGAGATGCCCGTGCCACACTAGTTAAGCTTTCTCCTCTCGAAACTCGACCTCCGAGCTCCATTTTCAACGAGTTTTGTCTAGATTTAGTGGTCCGTCACGCCCTATCCCCGCCACGTCTTCACCGCCATCGATCGCCCGCGCCGATCTCGTCGCCGGCACCACCGTGGTGAGCCTCTTGTTCTTATCTTCTTTCTGAAAGAAAAAATTCAGACTTCAGATAGATACTTGTCTAATTTTCTTACTTTTATTATTCCTTGTTATTATATAGTGCGATGGTTTTGGTATCCGCCCCCGTCGGCCCTTGTCCTGCCTATGATTCAGATGTGGTATATATTATCTTTTCATAACTATTTGGTTCATTTATTGTTTATGACAATTATGCCGACCAATGTGACATAGATTTTATTTATCAAGGAGGTTGTTGAACCGGAAATTCCAACCGACCCTATTGTCGAGAGGTTAAATTTAGATGAAGAAGAAAACAATTACTTGAAGGAAAAAATAAGAAAAATTGAGGTGGAGAAGATGATATTGGAGTTGCATGTTGCGGATGTCGTCGATGATCACAAGATCAAGATGGATGCAATGCGGTTGAAGATTAAAAAGATTAGAAAATATGCCATTCATACCGAGGCTTGGTATCATTATGCAGTTGGATCGGTTGTTACCTTGGTTGTGGTTATGATCACATTTGTTTTTGCATTGAAATGTTTTACATAATTTCAATGTATGTTTTAATTAGATGCTCTGGAGAGCTATATGTTGTTCAATGAGAACTATGTATGTATTTTGGTTTTAATGCTCTAGAGAACTATGTATGTACTTTGGTTTCAGAGTTCATTTCAAATTCTTTTCAACTTCATGGTTATAGCTTTGAATGGTGCATTTTGAACACAGAAAAACATGGGAGTTCAAATAAGTTCAAAAAAATGAAATCCCTTTGTAACAGATGAGTTTCCGTATGAAACCCTGATACTTCGAAACAGATTGTCCGTTTTGTACACGAAGTGCATCCATTTTTTGCCATAAGCCTCTCTACTTTCTCGCACATGTTATGTGGGTGAAATGATGATACCATGCCAACTTGGAACATTTTCAGAGTTCATTTCAAATGCTTTTCAATTTCATGGTCTTATAGCTCAAAATAATCAGTAAATGCATGAAGAATAACAAATGAAGTCAGAAAGGGTTGTAAATTGGTGATGTGGCTTTGAATGGTGCATTTTGAACACAGAAAAACAAGGGGGTTCAAATAAGTTCAAAAAAAATGAAATCCCTTTGTAACAGATGAGTTTCCGTATGAAACCCTAATACTTCGAAAGAGATTGTCCGTTTTGTACACGAAGTGCATCCAATTTTTGCCGTAAGCCTCTCTACTTTATTGCACATGCTATGTGGGTGAAATGATGATACCATGCCAAATTGGAACCTTTTCAGAGTTCATTTCAAATGCTTTTCAATTTCATGGTCTTATAGCTCAAAATAATCAGTAAATGCATGAAAAATAACAAATGAAGTCAGAAAGGGTTGTAAATTGATGATGTGGCTTTGAATGGTGCATTTTGAACACAGAAAAACTAGGGGGTTCAAATAAGTTCAAAAAATGAAATCCCTTTGTAACAGACAAGTCTCCGTATGAAACCCTAATACTTCAAAGGAGATTGTCTGTTTTGTACACGAAGTGCATCCAGTTTTTGCCTTAAGCTTCTCTACTTTCTTGCACATGCTATGTGGGTGAAATGATGATACCATGCCAACTTGGAACCTTTTCAGAGTTCATTTCAAATGCTTTTCAATTTCATGGTCTTATAGCTCAAAATAATCAGTAAATGCATGAAAAATAAGAAACAAAGTCAGAAAGGGTTGTAAATTGATGATGTGGCTTTGAATGGTGCATTTTGAACACGGAAAAACAAGGGGGTTCAAATAAGTTCAAAAAAATGAAATCCCTTTGTAAGAGACGAGTTTCCGTATGAAACCCTGATACTTCGAAAGAGATTGTCTGTTTTGTACACGAAGTGCGTCCAATTTTTGCCGTAAGCCTCTCTACTTTCTCGCACATGCTACGTGGGTGAAATTATGATACCATGCCAACTTGGAAGCTTTTCAGAGTTCATTTCAAATGCTTTTCAATTTCATGGTCTAATAGCTCAAAATAATTAGTAAATGCATGAAAAATAACAAATGAAGTTAGAAAGGGTTGTAAATTGATGATGTGGCTTTGAATGGTGCATTTTGAACACATAAAAATAAGGGGGTTCAAATAAGTTCAAAAAAAATGAAATCCCTTTGTAACAGACGAGTTTCCGTATGAAACCCTGATACTTCGAAGGAGATTGTCTGTTTTGTACACGAAGTGCATCCAGTTTTTGCCGTAAGCCTCTCTACTTTCTTGCACATGCTATGTGGGTGAAATGATGATACCATGCCAACTTGGAACCTTTTCAGAGCTCATTTCAAATGCTTTTCAATTTCATGGTCTTATGGCTCAAAATAATCAGTAAATACATGAAAAACAACAAATGAAGTCAGAAAGGGTTGTAAATTGATGATGTGGCTTTGAATGGTGCATTTTGAACACAGAAAAACAAGGGAGTTCAAATAAGTTCAAAAAAATGTAATCCCTTTGTAACAGACGAGTTTCCGTATGAAACCCTGATACTTCGAAAGAGATTGTCCGTTTTGTACATGAAGTGCATCCCGTTTTTGCCGTATACCTCTCTACTTTCTCGCACATGTTATGTGGGTGAAATGATGATACCATGCCAACTTGGAACATTTTCAGAGTTCATTTCAAATGCTTTTCAATTTCATGGTCTTATAGCTCAAAATAATCAGTAAATGCATGAAGAATAACAAATGAAGTCAGAAAGGGTTGTAAATTGGTGATGTGGCTTTGAATGGTGCATTTTGAACACAGAAAAACAAGGGGGTTCAAATAAGTTCAAAAAAAATGAAATCCCTTTGTAACAGATGAGTTTCCGTATGAAACCCTAATACTTCGAAAGAGATTGTCCGTTTTGTACACGAAGTGCATCCAATTTTTGCCGTAAGCCTCTCTACTTTATTGCACATGCTATGTGGGTGAAATGATGATACCGTGCCAAATTGGAACCTTTTCAGAGTTCATTTCAAATGCTTTTCAATTTCATGGTCTTATAGCTCAAAATAATTAGTAAATGCATGAAAAATAACAAATGAAGTCAGAAAGGGTTGTAAATTGATGATGTGGCTTTGAATGGTGCATTTTGAACACAGAAAAACTAGGGGGTTCAAATAAGTTCAAAAAATGAAATCCCTTTGTAACAGACGAGTCTCCGTATGAAACCCTAATACTTCAAAGGAGATTGTCTGTTTTGTACACGAAGTGCATCCAGTTTTTGCCTTAAGCTTCTCTACTTTCTTGCACATGCTATGTGGGTGAAATGATGATACCATGCCAACTTGGAACCTCTTCAGAGTTCATTTCAAATGCTTTTCAATTTCATGGTCTTATAGCTCAAAATAATCAGTAAATGCATGAAAAATAAGAAACGAAGTCAGAAAGGGTTGTAAATTGATGATGTGGCTTTGAATGGTGCATTTTGAACACGGAAAAACAAGGGGGTTCAAATAAGTTCAAAAAAATGAAATCCCTTTGTAAGAGACGAGTTTCCGTATGAAACCCTGATACTTCGAAAGAGATTGTCTGTTTTGTACACGAAGTGCGTCCAATTTTTGCCGTAAGCCTCTCTACTTTCTCGCACATGCTACGTGGGTGAAATTATGATACCATGCCAACTTGGAACCTTTTCAGAGTTCATTTCAAATGCTTTTCAATTTCATGGTCTAATAGCTCAAAATAATTAGTAAATGCATGAAAAATAACAAATGAAGTTAGAAAGGGTTGTAAATTGATGATGTGGCTTTGAATGGTGCATTTTGAACACATAAAA
>NC_041386.1:691311599-691312586 GCF_002162155.2 Triticum dicoccoides
TTTCAATTTCATGGTCTTATGGCTCAAAATAATCAGTAAATACATGAAAAACAACAAATGAAGTCAGAAAGGGTTGTAAATTGATGATGTGGCTTTGAATGGTGCATTTTGAACACAGAAAAACAAGGGAGTTCAAATAAGTTCAAAAAAATGAAATCCCTTTGTAACAGACGAGTTTCCGTATGAAACCCTCATACTTCGAAAGAGATTGTCCGTTTTGTACATGAAGTGCATCCCGTTTTTGCCGTATGCCTCTCTACTTTCTCGCACATGTTATGTGGGTGAAATGATGATACCATGCCAACTTGGAACATTTTCAGAGTTCATTTCAAATGCTTTTCAATTTCATGGTCTTATAGCTCAAAATAATCAGTAAATGCATGAAGAATAACAAATGAAGTCAGAAAGGGTTGTAAATTGGTGATGTGGCTTTGAATGGTGCATTTTGAACACAGAAAAACAAGGGGGTTCAAATAAGTTCAAAAAAAAGAAATCCCTTTGTAACAGATGAGTTTCCGTATGAAACCCTAATACTTCGAAAGAGATTGTCCGTTTTGTACCCGAAGTGCATCCAATTTTTGCCGTAAGCCTCTCTACTTTATTGCACATACTATGTGGGTGAAATGATGATACCATGCCAAATTGGAACCTTTTCAGAGTTCATTTCAAATGCTTTTCAATTTCATGGTCTTATAGCTCAAAATAATCAGTAAATGCATGAAAAATAACAAATGAAGTCAGAAAGGGTTGTAAATTGATGATGTGGCTTTGAATGGTGCATTTTGAACACAGAAAAACTAGGGGGTTCAAATAAGTTCAAAAAATGAAATCCCTTTGTAACAGACGAGTCTCCGTATGAAACCCTAATACTTCAAAGGAGATTGTCTGTTTTGTACACGAAGTGCATCCAGTTTTTGCCTTAAGCTTCTCTACTTTCTTGCACATGCTATGTGGGTGAAATGATGATACCATGCCAACTTGGAACCT
>NC_041386.1:691312596-691313643 GCF_002162155.2 Triticum dicoccoides
TGGTGCATTTTGAACACGGAAAAACAAGGGGGTTCAAATAAGTTCAAAAAAATGAAATCCCTTTGTAAGAGACGAGTTTCCGTATGAAACCCTGATACTTCGAAAGAGATTGTCTGTTTTGTACACGAAGTGCGTCCAATTTTTGCCGTAAGCCTCTCTACTTTCTCGCACATGCTACGTGGGTGAAATTATGATACCATGCCAACTTGGAACCTTTTCAGAGTTCATTTCAAATGCTTTTCAATTTCATGGTCTAATAGCTCAAAATAATTAGTAAATGCATGAAAAATAACAAATGAAGTTAGAAAGGGTTGTAAATTGATGATGTGGCTTTGAATGGTGCATTTTGAACACATAAAAATAAGGGGGTTCAAATAAGTTCAAAAAAAATGAAATCCCTTTGTAACAGACGAGTTTCCGTATGAAACCCTGATACTTCGAAGGAGATTGTCTGTTTTGTACACGACGTGCATCCAGTTTTTGCCGTAAGCCTCTCTACTTTCTTGCACATGCTATGTGGGTGAAACGATGATACCATGCCAACTTGGAACCTTTTCAGAGCTCATTTCAAATGCTTTTCAATTTCATGGTCTTATGGCTCAAAATAATCAGTAAATACATGAAAAACAACAAATGAAGTCAGAAAGGGTTGTAAATTGATGATGTGGCTTTGAATGGTGCATTTTGAACACAGAAAAACAAGGGAGTTCAAATAAGTTCAAAAAAATGAAATCCCTTTGTAACAGACGAGTTTCCGTATGAAACCCCGATACTTCGAAAGAGATTGTCCGTTTTGTACATGAAGTGCATCCCGTTTTTGCCGTATGCCTCTCTACTTTCTCGCACATGATATGTGGGTGAAATGATGATACCATGCCAACTTGGAACCTTTTCAGAGTTCATTTCAAATGCTTTTCAATTTCATGGTCTTATAGCTCAAAATAATTAGTAAATGCATGAAAAATAACAAATGAAGTCACAAAGGGTTGAAAATTGATGATGTGGCTTTGAATGGTGCATTTTGAACACAGAAAATCAAAGGGGGTT
>NC_041386.1:691313653-691314502 GCF_002162155.2 Triticum dicoccoides
GAAATGATGATACCATGCCAAATTGGAACCTTTTCAGAGTTCATTTCAAATGCTTTTCAATTTCATGGTCTTATAGCTCAAAATAATCAGTAAATGCATGAAAAATAACAAATGAAGTCAGAAAGGGTTGTAAATTGATGATGTGGCTTTGAATGGTGCATTTTGAACACAGAAAAACTAGGGGGTTCAAATAAGTTCAAAAAATGAAATCCCTTTGTAACAGACGAGTCTCCGTATGAAACCCTAATACTTCAAAGGAGATTGTCTGTTTTGTACACGAAGTGCATCCAGTTTTTGCCTTAAGCTTCTCTACTTTCTTGCACATGCTATGTGGGTGAAATGATGATACCATGCCAACTTGGAACCTTTTCAGAGTTCATTTCAAATGCTTTTCAATTTCATGGTCTTATAGCTCAAAATAATCAGTAAATGCATGAAAAATAAGAAATGAAGTCAGAAAGGGTTGTAAATTGATGATGTGGCTTTGAGTGGTGCATTTTGAACACGGAAAAACAAGGGGGTTCAAATAAGTTCAAAAAAATGAAATCCCTTTGTAAGAGACGAGTTTCCGTATGAAACCCTGATACTTCGAAAGAGATTGTCTGTTTTGTACACGAAGTGCGTCCAATTTTTGCCGTAAGCCTCTCTACTTTCTCGCACATGCTACGTGGGTGAAATTATGATACCATGCCAACTTGGAACCTTTTCAGAGTTCATTTCAAATGCTTTTCAATTTCATGGTCTAATAGCTCAAAATAATTAGTAAATGCATGAAAAATAACAAATGAAGTTAGAAAGGGTTGTAAATTGATGATGTGGCTTTGAATGGTGCATTTTGAACACATAAAA
>NC_041386.1:691314851-691317200 GCF_002162155.2 Triticum dicoccoides
GAACCTTTTCAGAGTTCATTTCAAATGCTTTTCAATTTCATGGTCTTATAGCAAAAAATAATCAGTAAATGCATGACAAATAACAAATGAAGTCAGAAAGGGTTGAAAATTGATGATGTGGCTTTGAATGGTGCATTTTGAACATAGAAAAACAAGGGGGGTTCAAATATGTTCAAAAAAATGAAATCCCTTTGTAACAGACGAGTTTCCATATGAAACCCTGATACTTCGAAAGAGATTGTCCGTTTTGTAAATGAAGTGCATCCAGTTTTTGCCGTAAGCCTCTCTACTTTCTCGCACATGCTATGTGGGTGAAATGATGATACCATGCCAACTTGGAACCTTTTCAGAGTTTATTTCAAATGCTTTTCAATTTCATGGTCTTATAGCTCAAAATAATCAGTAAATGCATGAAAAATAACAAATGAAGTCAGAAAGGCTTGTAAATTGATGATGTGGCTTTGAATGGTGCATTTTGAACACAGAAAAATAAGGGGGTTCAAATAAGTTCAAAAAAAATTAAATCCCTTTGTAAGAGACGAGTTTCCGTATGAAACCCTAATACTTCGAAAGAGATTATCCGTTTTGTACACGAAGTGCGTCCAGTTTTTGCCGTAAGCCTCTCTACTTTCTCGCACATGCTGTGTGGGTGAAGTGATGATACCATGCCAACTTGGAACCTTTTCAGAGTTCATTTCAAATGCTTTTCAATTTCTTTGTCTTATAGATCAAAATAATCAGTAAATGCATGACAAATAACAAATGAAGTCAGAAAGGGTTGAAAATTGATGATGTGGCTTTGAATGGTGCATTTTGAACACAGAAAAACAAGGGGGTTCAAATATGTTCAAAAAAATGAAATCCCTTTGTAACAGACGAGTTTCTATATGAAACCCTGATACTTCGAAAGAGATTGTCCGTTTTGTACACGAAGTGCATCCAGTTTTTGCCGTAAGCCTCTCTACTTTCTCGGACATGCTGTGTGGGTGAAATGATGATACCATGCCAACTTGGAACCTTTTCAGAGTTCATTTCAAATGCTTTTCAATTTCATGGTCTTATAGCACAAAATAATCAGTAAATGCATGACAAATAACAAATGAAGTCAGAAAGGGTTGAAAATTGATGATGTGGCTTTGAATGGTGCATTTTGAACATAGAAAAACAAGGGGGGTTCAAATATGTTCAAAAAAATGAACTCCCTTTGTAACAGACGAGTTTCCATATGAAACCCTGATACTTCGAAAGAGATTGTCCGTTTTGTACATGAAGTGCTTCCCGTTTTTGCCGTAAGCCTCTCTACTTTCTCGCACATGCTATGTGGGTGAAATGATGATACCATGCCAACTTGGAACCTTTTCAGAGTTTATTTCAAATGCTTTTCAATTTCATGGTCTTATAGCTCAAAATAATCAGTAAATGCATGAAAAATAACAAATGAAGTCAGAAAGGCTTGTAAATTGATGATGTGGCTTTGAATGGTGCATTTTGAACACAGAAAAATAAGGGGGTTCAAATAAGTTCAAAAAAAATTAAATCCCTTTGTAAGAGACGAGTTTCCGTATGAAACCCTGATACTTCGAAAGAGATTATCCGTTTTGTACACGAAGTGCGTCCAGTTTTTGCCGTAAGCCTCTCTACTTTCTCGCACATGCTGTGTGGGTGAAATGATGATACCATGCCAACTTGGAACCTTTTCAGAGTTCATTTCAAATGCTTTTCAATTTCTTTGTCTTATAGATCAAAATAATCAGTAAATGCATGACAAATAACAAATGAAGTCAGAAAGGGTTGAAAATTGATGATGTGGCTTTGAATGGTGCATTTTGAACACAGAAAAACAAGGGGGTTCAAATATGTTCAAAAAAATGAAATCCCTTTGTAACAGACGAGTTTCTATATGAAACCCTGATACTTCGAAAGAGATTGTCCGTTTTGTACACGAAGTGCATCCAGTTTTTGCCGTAAGCCTCTCTACTTTCTCGCATATGCTATGTGGGTGAAATGATGATACCATGCCAACTTAGAACCTTTTTAGAGTTCATTTCAAATGCTTTTCAATTTCATGGTCTTATAGCTCAAAATAATCAGTAAATGCATGAAAAATAACAAATGAAGTCAGAAAGGGTTGAAAATTGATGATGTAAGTAGAAACCAAATAAAATAAAATAAACTCTTATAAAATATATAAGTAGGAACATCATAAACTTCTATAAATAAGTAGAAAGAATTATCAAAGTATTTTCTATGAAAAACATTAAAAGCAAAAAGAATTTTCATAAAATAAATACAAACAGCAAGAAAGAAAATAAAATAAATAAGTATAAACAAAATAAACTTTTATAAATA
>NC_041386.1:691318834-691329192 GCF_002162155.2 Triticum dicoccoides
CCCTCTCGCTCAACCAAAACTCTCGAGGACACCCAAACCCTAGAGAAAAAATGATGTTGGTCTCCTACCCCCTCCCGCCGCGCCCCTACCCGACAAACTCTCTCGAGGCCACCCAAACTTACCAAGTTAAAAGTGCGTTGTCATCGAGGCCATCCCAAACCCGTGAAGCGTTGTGTCGAGGCCACCCCAAACCCTTGAAGCGTTGTCTAGGCCACCCCAAACCCTAGAGAAGCAGCGTCGAGGCCACTAATATGATTCCTTATTGTGATTAGCTAGCTAGTTCTACGTTTGCCACTAATATATATCCATCTGTCATGTTTGAATAATAATTGACATGTTGTAAATATTTGCAGAAACTATGGAGCACTCCCAAGACGAAGCAACAGAAGCGATGTTGGGGGAGATAATCGCACAAGGAAGTGATCTCGTTGCGTCGTTTCTCAATGACACCGATGGTCAGGAAGGACGGGGTAGTGAAGAAGGCTATGATTATGATGGCTCCGGTGACCCATTAATGCCGGTACAAGAAGAGGGCTATGTTCATGATGGCTCCGGTGACCCAATGGAGGTACAAGAAGGAGACCGTGATGACGGCTCCGGTGACCGAACCATGTCCGGCCAGGTATATATATATTAGTTAAGCCAGTGCTGACTAGTTAATTGATGCATTCATTGTTTTCATATGTACACATATTAATTAACTCTCGTCTTTCTTCTTTTCTCTAGCCCTCCGGATCGAGCTCAACTTCGGTAAAGAAACGAGGCCCGAAGAAAAAGTTGCGCTCGGATGAAAGGTTTGAGATCACAGCAATCGCGCGCGATGGCAAGCCGATTAAACCCATCCGGACAAGGGATGCATTTCGTGCTCAATGCAGGGTTCTTGTTAGGGACAAGATCCCGATCAGTATCCAGCAATGGTTAAAGCCTTAGAAGGAAGACCCTGAGGTGTCGACATCTTATGTCTCCGATATGCAGAAATAAGATCTTTGGACAACGCTCAAGGAAAATTTCACCCTACCGCCAGAGGAGGATCTGGAGAATCCAGTTAAAGAGCAATTGATCAACTCTCATGCTCTTAAGAAGATGGTAGAACTATTCAGGAGGTGGAAGAACGAGCTGAAAACGTTTGTCGACAAAGAAATTACACCAGAATTCACCGACCGGTTTGAGAAGATCAGAGATCAATGGCCCGCATTTGTGGCCCACAAGACATCGGAAAAGAGTAAGAAGATGTCAGCGACAAACAAGATTAATGTTGCAAAGAAGAAGCATCACCATCGCACGGGGTCAGGTGGTTACCTCAAATCCCGACCTTTGTGGGACAAGGCTGGGAATGACCTGATTACTGAAGGGGTCGAACCAGAGACATTGAACTGGCCAGACCGTTGCCGGACTTGGTTCTTCGGGGTTGGCAGAACCTTGGATCCTATATCAGGGAAGTGCGTTTGGACGGAAGAGCAACTGCGAATACCCGTCAGGAGGCTTAAGGAGTATATCGATAAAGTGCAACAAGGGACGTTCATTCCAGACATAGAGAACAACGAGCTCACAATGGCCCTCGGGAATCCTGAGCACCCTGGACGGACACGAGGCACGCCAGGCTCCCTTCCGTGGAAGGCTGGGTTTCCGGACGCAGGGGGTTACAAAACCCAGAAGAGAAGGAAGAAAGTGGAGCATAGCCAACTGCAGGCGCTGAACGAAAGGGTACAAGGGCTAGAGGAACGAGAAGCAGATCGCAGCAAACGACCTGCCGAAGCTTCCCCTAAAGCTACCCTGCCATCTCAGCGGAGAAGCAGCGTGGCTTCCACTGAGCAGACTCAGCAGCTGGAGCCTGTCTTCACGGGCTACCCCGTGGATGCTATCACAGAGTCTCAACATTGCCACCTTATGACGCGATGGATGACATTGAAAGTCAAGGCGGCTGTTGGCTCTGTTATACCTAATGAACCTGGCTCAACCTACCACGGCCAGCCGATTCCAGAAGGGTATGCTAGGGTGATGGTGGATCAAATAACGGACGGATTTGAGGACCTTCAGCTTGACCACCCTACGGGCGAAGGGGAGATTCGGTTGGGTTCTTCTCTGAAGACTCCATGCCTATGGCGGAAGGAGCTCATCAACCTTCCGAACTGGACGCCTCCGCCTCCTCCTCCTCCTTCGGCGAGTTAGGGCACTCCGCCTCCTGCTCTGCCTCCTCCGGCGAGTGATAAGGGCACTCAGCCTCCTTCTCCGGCGTGTGGCGGCACTCCGCCTCCTTCTCCGCCTGCGCCGGCGCGCCCAAGCAGCCAGCTGCCTCCTCCTTCTCCGCCTCGTCAACAAGGGCGGAAGAGACGCGCCGCCGCTCCGGCTGCTCCGGCGCGTCGTCCTTCTCCTCCGCCTCGTAAGAAAGGAAAGACAGCTGCAGCCGCTCCGTCTGCTCCGGCATCTAGTAGTACAGCCAGAGGCAGGCAATACAGATACGTTCCTTCTCTGAAGACTCCAGAGAAGTTACCATACGAGACGAGCCAGGAGGAAAACGTGAAGATCGTGCAAGCTGAAGTGACCAACTTCTTTGAAGGGGTCAAAGCAAATAAAAATCCACCTCTGGAGGAGAAGATAGATCTGGTAAAAGCGAAGCATACTCTGGCTGCCCTGACGAAACCACCAAAGTATCCAGTGAAATACAACTATGAGCGCATTCTTACAAAGTCATTTATCGAAGTGGAGCGGTCGGGAAGTACTATCAGTGCTCAAAGGTTAGCAGAACGACGAGCTGGGAAAAAAGTTTCCCAGTTCGGCGAACAAGCGAACCAATCGTTGCCCCCGCTCCAGGTGTCTAGAGTCATCATGAATCATCCGGGTGGGATGGTGCCCGGTTATAACGATCTTGGAGATTACCTGCCCGACGATGCACATTTTGATTTCTTGGAGGTGGACGAACACAGATACGTGTACGGGAAGCCTCTCGTCAAAGATGAAAAATCTCTAACAACGATGATGCGAAGATTTCATGATTGGTATATAAAAACCTATAGAGAGTCTGAGGGGAGGAATATTTTGACGCTCAGAGTTAAAGAGGAGCATGACCTTGTTGGAATTGAACTGTTGAATGTTCCATTTGAGGAGTTCTTCGAGTTTTTCAATCTAAAGGCCCTCGATAAGTTAATGATCACTTGCTACTGCCTATAAGTAGTACTACTTCTGTCATTAAGTCTATATATATATATGTCAGCTCTTTCATTGCATGTATTTTTAATTATTATCACTATATTATGCAGATTGAAGATCGGCAAATTGAAGAAAAGACAAATCGGTGATATTGGGTTCATTAACACAAATCTCATAGATGCATATATGGTTAAATTTCACGCCAAAGATACCGAGGCCAAGCTGCTACAATCGTTTATATTAAATCAAAACAAAGCTATAATACTCTTCCCTTACAACTTCGAGTGAGTGTTACTGTCTTGTGCATATTCGGTTTCCCTTATTAGTCGAGGTTATAGTAATGTAATTGATGAGTTATGCATGCGTGCGCAGGTTCCACTATATTCTCCTAGAGATTAAGCTTGAGCAGGGACTAGTAACCGTCTTAAACTCGAGACGAAAAGATCCCAAGAAGTACGCGGACATGACTGAAATTCTAGAGAAGTAAGTTAAATCGATCATTATCGCACCATATCGGCAGCTTCAATTTGTTCATTTCCTGATATCAAGTAATTGTTTTCTTTGTCTGGCAGGATTTGGAATAAATTCACCTCAAAAACTCCGGTACTGCCGAAGAAGCTGCAATTTAGACACCCGAAAGTAAGTACTATAGTAGCATATATGTTCCACGCATCTCCTAGTGATTCAAGCGCTAGTTTCATCAATACCATTTAACATGTTTGCTAATTATCAGTTTGATTGACCTTTATTTCTTGTAAAGTGCTTTTGGCAGGAAGAAGGGACTAATTACTTTGGATACTACATTTGCGAGTCCATCCGCCACACGACCTGTGAGCGGGGCTACTCCGAGAAACAATATGAAGTGCGTAAATAATTATATTCACAATTTTATTTTATTACCATCATTTGTGTTCAGTTTCATTTATTCATATATATGTATTGACCCCCTTCTTCAAATTAGATATTTCGGATGCGGGATGAACTCCTACCACTAGATCGTATGTGAGGAATTCAAGAGGAATTGGCGGCATTCTTTCTTGACCACGTGATCGCTAAAGGCGGAGAATACCATGTGGACCCTGATGCGTTCAATTTTAATTAGGAGATTATATTGTAAAAGATACTTATATTGTATATATGTAGCCAGTAGCGTCGGATAGATATACGAGAACTTGTTGTTCGACCAATGTCTCGGAGAAGGAGAGGTGGTTGATATCACTTCTCTTTGTATGCATCTGTTCATGACGATCATCTGTTTCCTTCATTTGCTTAACTAACTAGCGTGTCTAGTCCTCTCTATACGTATAGTACGTAGCGTCGACCAAGCACGCAGATAAGAAAGGACGCTTCTCTCTATTAATTAGCTAGCTAACACAATATATATGAAACACCTAAATTAACCCCCCAAAAACCCCAAACCCTCCCCCCCCTTCAAAGAAAAAACAAAAACCCTAGCATCTGAGATGCTGACGCGTGGATGCCTATTGGTCCCGGTTGGTGCCACCAACCGGGACCAAAGGGCCTCCTGCCTGGGCTCGCCGCACCGGACACGTGGAGGCCCATCTGTCCCAGTTTATGCAAGAACCGGGACTAAAGATTTAGGGCATTAGTACCGACACTTTAGTCCCGGTTCAAAAACCGGGACAAATGGCCCTCATAAACCAGGACAATAGGTCCTTTTTCTACTAGTGGAAGTATGGAGTGACTTGTACAACTACTCCAGGGAGCGCGGTGGCGCTTACGATTATGGAAGATATCGGCCTGCCGGGAAGGTGCGCGAGAGGTCTGGGCAATGGTGAAAACGCGGTATACCAAGCTCGACCCGAATCACATGGCCCGGGTCGGACCTGTAGGGTCAAATGGAGAAGAAATTCCCGTTAGTTTGGCATATGACCAGGTTCAAGTAGCCGCCAAGTATTCCCAGCAGGATTATAGGCTAGATAGCTTGTTAGATGGCATAGAATATGAAGTGTTTGAGTCTAAGTGACTATGTACTTCATTTGACAAATTAATGTCTCTAGCTGAATTGTAAAACGCTTGTCATGGAAGACCTTTTTGCTTCAACCCCTAGACTCGAAGGTGAGGAGTGCTTCCAAATACCCGCTCGGTAATGTAAACTGGGGTACGCGTGGAAGCCAGGCGTAGGGGTCATAGTTGCTTGAACAGACAAGTATCCGGCTAGTTATGTTATATTACATTTTGATCGTAAGAAACATCTTCCAGATAGAATAGTTCCGTTAAGGGTTCCTTTCCCGGGCTAAGCATGCATTAATGTGCATGTCCGAACTGTGTTTGAAAAACCACAACATACATAACATCTGGGGGTTCATAAAGTGACAAGTAAAAAACATCTTTAGTCCGCCGACTGAATATTCCCTTAAGAACGCTAGCTTTCGGCTTCACCCAGTCTGAGGTACACATTTGGATGACCCGGCAGTAACAATCACAGAGGTGCTCCCTTTATGCCCTAGCCGAACTAACGGAAATGTAGGGCATAAGCACAGAAGCCAGGCAACCCAGCTTGGCCAAAACTTAAGTCATATCGATGCATATAATGGCGAAGAAAAGGTACATATGTGTACAAGACACATATATGGTGAGCTTGATGCTCGGAAAATAATAGTAATAAGCTTTTGTACAAGAAGCCCCAGGTATAATTCACATACATATTAAGAATTGTATGCGTTATAGGTGTACGGTTTAACCATACAAGAGCTTTACAGCTTAAGAAATAAAAGTGAAAAGAGAGGAAAAATAAATAAAGGGAGGAAAAAGGGAAAAGGGGGGACGAACGAAGAGTCCGGCGCTAGGCATAGAATCTTCAGAGTCTGGCCACGTTCCATGGGTTCGGCTCCAGGCAATTTTCTGATGCATCACACATGCGGTATGCTCCTCCGGTGAGAACTTCGTCGATGATGAAGGGACCCTCCCACTTGGGCTTGAGTTTTTCCTTTTTCTTCTCCGGCAAGAGTAGAACGAGTTCACCAATGTTATAAGTCTTGGCCCGTACTTCTCTGCTTTGATATCTGTGAGCCTGTTGTTGATAGAATGCGGAACGGGCCTTAGCAACGTCGCGCTCCTCCTCCAGGGCATCTAAGCTGTCCTGCTGATCCAGCTCGGCCTCGCTCTCTTCATACATGTGCACTCGAGATGAGTCATGAATAATGTCGCATGGTAACACAGCCTCTGCGCCATACACCATGAAAAAAGGTGTATATCCGGTAGAACGATTGGGCGTGGTCCGCAACCCCCAGAGTGCGGAGTCGAGCTCCTCCACCCAGTGCTTGTCTGATTCTTTCAAAGACCACATTAATCTGGGTTTGATGCCGCTCATAGTAGGACCGTTAGCTCGTTCGACTTGACTGTTGATTTGTGGGTGGTATACGGAGGCGTAATCGAGCTTGATGCCTAGATTAGCACACCAGACTTTCACCTCATCGGCTGTGAAATTGGAGCCGTTGTTAGTGATAATGTTGTGTGGAACACCATAACGGTGCACAACGCCGGATATAAAATCTATCACTGGCCCGGCTTCGGCCGTTTTGACAGGATTGGCCTCTATCCACTTAGTGAATTTATCCACCATGACCAACAGGTATTTTTTTCTTGTGGCTTCCTTCTTTAAGGGGTCCGACCATATCAAGCCCCCAGACCGCAAAAGGTCATGTGATGGGGATTGTTTGTAGAGCGGTGGGGGTGGCATATGGCTTTGGTTGGCGAAAAGTTGGCATCCGATGCAATGTTGGACGAGATCCTGCGCGTCTGCTCGGGCCGTTGGCCAATAGAAACCTGTACGGAAGGCCTTGCTTACGAGGGCCCGAGCCGCGGCGTGGTGACCGCCGAGACCGGCATGAATTTCAGCCAAGCGCTGCCGCCCTTCCTCCTCGGAGATACATCTTTGAAGTACTCCCGTAGCGCTTTTCTTATAGTGTTCTCCCTCGTGAACCTTGTAGCTCTGGGATGGAACCAGAGGGGGAATTTTGTTGCTCTGGCATGACCACACTGTTGAGGTGAAAAACATTTCGATCTCAACGTATTGTCTCTCGGCAATGCTTCATATCCGGGATATCGATGTGTGCTACAAGCTGACATCGGTTTATGGGCCGACCACCTCCTCGTGTAATGATGTTTTCTTCACTAGTTTTTGGGCAAAAAGTCCCCGGTGGTGTGATGTGGCTGGTTTTGGGCTATTTACCAAATATACCATGCCCATGATAAGAACAAAAAAAAGTCGACATAATTTGTATCAACCGCCACACTTCACAATTGTGACTTGAGAGAAATCCATCTTCAACATAGGCGCTTCACGTGAAGCAATGAGAGGGAGAACCCGACGATGTGCACGTTGGAGTTGTTCCATTGTAACGTCGAAATGGCCATCCATTTCAACACCCACATCCTCCATGCGCTTTCAACAAGAGGGAGAAGCCAATGATGTGCAAGTTGGACTCTTGATCTTTTTAGGAAGAACGAAAGAACATAGTCCTATCCATATTAAGAGTGTCTGCTATAGATGCCAAACCGGAGGTTCGACTAGTTAAGTCGCTTGCGAAAATGTAGCACCGTTGCTTCTACTATAACAACCACTCCACCATCACCGTAACTTCCTCGACTAACTCATTTCGTTCCTTGTCCCCTATGCTCACTCCCCATAAAATTTCCTCCCCCGTTGCCTTTGCCATCTGTCACGCCTCTCGCTCTCCCATACCACCTTTGAATTTTGGAGATTGTGTACAACACCGCTATCACTACCCGACCGCTACCACCACCCTGTTTAGGCAGCTATTTCTATCGCCCCTCCTACTTATAACTTTATAGAGAACTCGACATTGGCAGTACCATCGTGAACTTTAAACGACGTGGTCAGTTAACATTGTACCACGTGTTTTTTAGGGCCATTCACTGGATTAGCGCGCACTTATATAGTTCTGTGTCAATTTATAAAGTATGAGAGTTTTCAAACTCTCAACAGTGGTTCTTCAGTTATACTGAATTGCAACTACATTGGTTGATTCTGATCGCTAGCACGAACAAGCAACTGCGGAGATCTTCCCAAAGAAGCTCGATACAAGTAACTTCTAAAACTTATAACTGACTCTTAACAAAGATCTACTTTTATTCCTCAATTGTCTCGATATAGTTATCGTAACTTCTAAAAGTTAATAATTGATTCCAATATCATATGAGGTTTTCCTCTCAAAAAATATATGGTATGAGGTTTTGACCTTTAAGTTTGAATCGCAGATAAACTTTATCTGTAACTCCAACCAGAAGTAGTACTACATATGGCATGACCGTTTGTTTGCAAACATAAGAAGATCCAAAAGAATACAAGCTAACAAATTATTGGGAAACTAGAAATGGAACCAAATATTTCAAAGGAAAATCAGAATAAAAATATCAGAACAAAAACATAATTTTAGTCAACAAATTATCGAGTAATTAGAAATGGGAACTGATGTTAAAGGAACATATGAAATATATCAACAAAAACCATAAGTTTTTAGCTAAAATTTTATTGTGCAATTAGAAGTTAGCTAAAAACATAACTCATTTGACTTTAGTCCACTCGGTCATCTGTTCAAAGAGATAAAGTTTAAAATGCACACGCAGTTCATCCAAGCTGAGATTTCTCATGTTTTTCAAGTATGTAACAAGCCAGCGCATGTGCTGGCGGCGCTGGGTATAGGGGTAGGCCATGCGTCTAGTCGAGTTTGGTATGATGAATACCCTGTTGATGTAGCCCATGCTGTAACCGGCGATTCTGCCGTGTCGTAAATGGAATACAAGTGTTCCATGTCAAAAAAAATGTAGACATGTATTTTGAAGAAAAAATTAGGAAAAAGTATAAAAAATAAGAACGTAGCTTTAGCTATGAAATTACCGAGTAACTAGAAATGAAGCCAACATTTTGAATGAAAATATCAAAAGATGATTATTTTATTTTATTGCGGTGTTTTCTAACAGATTATTGAGCAATTAGAAATGGAGTTAGACACTCTCAAGCAGTTTTGCTTTTCGAATTCAAAGATCGATGGTGTCCATGCAGGACTAAAAAATGGCAGCACCCCCTTCGTTCATAATGGTTGGCATTCTAGATATTGATAATTTTATCTATAAAATTGGTCGGAATTTGCTATGTTTGACTTTGTAACGGAGCGAGTAGTAGCAACCAGGTGTATATTGAACTGGAAAAAAAAGGAGTAGAAAAACAGGTGGTACAGAATGTGCGTTGTTTCACCACATGGCACATACAATAAGCAACTCAAACTATTTTAAGAACTGTATGTATTTAAAAAGGACTGTGCTAACGACCAGTCGACTGGTCGTTAGCGACAGATCCGCACGACTTCCCTCGATGGCTCCCGCTTCTCCCGTTCCGCCCCGCACGCGATTTTCTGGCGATCCCACCACTGCTCCCGCTTTCTTTTTATTTTCTGGCATGGTAGAAAAAATGTGATAAAAATATTGTAGGAGGTGGGACTCGAACTCACTACCTCTTGATCCTTCGTCACTTGTCATATCCGCCTCGTCTAGTTTTGACTTGTGATTACAAAAAAGATCGATAAATATTTATACTGGTACATACGCGACTAGAAAAACAAGTCATTTTCCTTTCTTTATTTTTACAATTTTTTCTTCCCTTTTGTACACAGTAATTCGTGCATCATAGACATGATAACTCATGCACTGCTGTAACATTTTGACCCTAGGTAAAAAATTGTTGTAATACACCCCGATAGCTTATATGTAAAAGAGTGTGGTAATTATACATCACGAACCTGATAACTCATCACAAACATTGTGGTAACTATTGACCCAAAGAAAAAAATGTTGTTGAAACACATCCCGATAACTTATCTGTAAAAAGAGCATGGTAATTTATACACTATGAATCAGATAACTCACGCACAAACATTGTGATAATGTTTTGGACCACATGGATTTTTTTTGTAACACACGCCAATAACTCTCTATAAAGAGCATGGTAATATATACGACACGAACCTGATAACTCACTCACAAACACTGTGGTAACTTTGGGCGTAGAGAAATAAATTGTTTTTTTGTGGGAAAAAGGTTATCTCCTCCCTTGCGCAGACCTTCTCTTTTTTAAACTTGGAGCAAATGGTTTTGTGCGATGTGTGAGTTACCATGCTATTCACACAAAAGATACCGAGGGGATGTTTCTTCAACTCCCCCCACCCCAC
>NC_041386.1:691329264-691356942 GCF_002162155.2 Triticum dicoccoides
GCTATCAGGTCTAGATGTGTGAGTTATCATGACATTGACACAAAATCTACCGAAAGGATATTTCATCAACCCCCCTCCCCCTCGTTGCCAAAGTTACTAGGACGGGGTGCATAAGTTATGAGATCTGCTATGTGTGAGTTATCATGCTATTCACACAATAGTTCGTCAACTCCCCTTCCCCCTTCGGTCGCCAAAGTTATCAGGGCGGCGGTACATAAGTTATCAGGTCTGCAATGTGTGAGTTACCATGCTATCCACAGGAAAGTTATCGGGGGATATTTGATCAACTCCCCTCGGCCGCTGAAGATACCAGGACCTTCGTGCATAAATTATCAGCTATGCAATGTGTGAGTTACCATGCTATTCATACAAAAAAGTTATCGAGTGTATGTTTACATTAGGATTTTTTGGATCAGAAAAGCTACTACGATATTTGTACATAAGCTATCAGGTTTGTGGTGCGTATAATTATCGGGTTCATTACAGAGAATTTGCCAAGGAATGACGAACGAGAAAAAGACCGTTGTTCAAATTCTATAGGATGAAACATTTATTTCTCTAGAAAAACTTCATCAATACAACAAAAAGAGACAAGTGGAGTACAAAACAAGTTGGATCGGTCCTTTTAAAAACTTGGAGCAAATGGTTGTCTCCTCGTTAAAGGCGTTGTGGTCTTTCTTTGTCGCTCTCATTTACTAAGGTAGAAATATCAGTTAATCTGGATTTGAAAACTTGTAGCAAATGGTTTTGTATGGTGAATAAGAAAAAAAAATGATACATGGCATGAGAGGAAAAAAACAGAGATATGTTTGTCAGTGCAGTAGAAAGATAAGGTCAAATTGTTAAACTTGCTGTACAAAACAACAATAACAAAGTAGCTTAGTTGGTCAGCGAGATGCTCCTATAGCTACAGTGACCAGAGTTCGAATCTTGGCAACGCAATCGGCATTTATTTTTCTCCACCGCAGGAAAGAGAACATCGCTCGCGGGAACAAACACAGTCGTGCGATCAGGATCTGACGACGCTCGGGTCGTGCGGATCTGTTGCAACCCGCGGCAGGATTTTAGCTTTTCCCATCTACTCCCTCCGTTCGGAATTACTTGTCTCGGAAATGGATGTATCTGCGTTGTTTCATCCACCCACAACCCCGGACGACGAAAAAGGATAGGCGTCGCATACCAAAAGCGGTGGCCGGCTGCTATCTTTGAGGCGCGCCATTACTGCTGGATCAGCGGCGCTGCGCCTCTGGGTGCTAATTAAGCACGGTACCATTATTGAGGGCAATGAAGGAGGCTAACTACAGTGACCTTTACGCTAATATGATTGAGCCCGTTGAGTCCCTGGCTGCTAACGGAGGAGCAGGCGACGAATCAATGGCCGGGCCGTGCTTCATCGTTGTATCTACATTGGGCACAATGTTCGGCCACTCATTTGCCGAAACAGAATTGTGGGTGAGCGATGGCGATGGCTCCATGGATGTACTACATGCAATGCAACACATGGCTCGCCGCCCACCGACGTCCAACCAACCTGTCCGTCCGTGAGCAAAAGATGATGGATCGATTGATTACGTCGGGCAGCAATCGATGAATGCATGCGAGGAAAGATAGATACATATGTCAAAAACATTTTTGTATTATGGAACGAAGGGAGTAGATCGGTATTGAGCTTGGTTGAAGAGCGTACAAAGAGCTTTGCGCTCATCCCACTTTCGACATAATTGCATAAACTCGGTCCCAACACTACAACAACTGTAGAAATCGGGGGGCGTGATGCCACTCTGTGCAAAGCCCAAAGCGTTGGCTAAAGCATTTCTAAAAAGAAAACTGAACATGTAGTACCCCCTCTGTCCATCTTTGTAAGACGTTTAAGACAGCTAAAATTGAAATAGTTTTTGCTGTTATCTTGAAGTGTCTTACAAAAATGAACGGAGGGGTAGTACTATTCGGGTCTCTCCAACGACAATGCCAGAAAACAACCAAAAGGATTGTGTGTCATTATAGTAAGAACAAACAGGCAAGGTATTTATTCCAGAAATGTGGGACATTTTGTTTGTTCAGAACATGCAAAAGACTTGCCTGCCATTGTATTAAGAATATGCAGACAAGGTGTTTTTTTCTTTCAGAGATGCGCGACATTGATACGAGCATAAAGACTTAGGGGCGGCTAATTACTCGATTACGCGCTGTGCACCTTGGACCGTAGTATAGTACGCACCTTGGAACTGGGTTTGCCTGGCGATGGCGTCGTCGGTCATGGGTTAATGGCACCCGAATAGGTTGGTGAACTACTAGGGTTTGGTAGCCTGGGTCCGGCCGCTCCGACTCTGACCTTATTAACAATCAATCTCGTCCGGAAGTACACTGTGCTCCAAGTAGCTAGCTTGCCCTACACAGCACGACGTGTCAATCACTTGTACCCTTACACAGCTCGACGTGTCAAAGCACTTGTGTATACTACTAACAAACTCCACTCCCCCACTGCGTTGCATTGCATGAACCACACGAGCCCACGAGCACGTAGGCCTGCACCTTCCTTCGTCACCCAAATGAATGAACATCACTTGTCCTTAAAAAAATGGGTGGGCATTGAGTTCTCGATGTAGACCTCACTGCTTGAAAAGCGGTGGATCTTGCATGTTCAGTTCATGCAGGAAGCACACAAACTTTCGGTATCCCAAATGGTGCTGCTTTTCAAGTTTGTTTCTACTCCGATTATTGATGCGTTTCACCGAACAAAAGAAAGTACCACGATGCTCTCTCCGAGTGGTATACTAATTAAAGTTTAGTTTGCGATTACTGAACTATCAAATCTGATAATCTCTCCGATCCATATTATTTGTCGCTGAACTCTCCGATCCAAGCGACAAGTAAGATGGATCGGAGGGAGTAAGTTTATTTCCATTAGAGAAAGTGGAATCCAGTTAGTTACTCCGGAGGAGGGTGCTTCACAAGTACTGGTAACATCTTGTTGTTTAGAGAGATGAAAGTACCTTTTAAAGCTACTGCCGCGATGCCAAAAACGGCCCAAAATGTTGCCTCACCGGAGTAGATTCTTTCCCCTTACCCTCACATCGCAATGGTTGGTACAATCGGGTCGTTAGTTGAGGACGTAGTTAACAGAGGACGGTTGTTATGGTAATCATGACAGGTTAACGGCAGACGACGCTTGTCTTCATCTATGAGAGGACTACTGGTTTCTGCTCTAAATACAGGGAGCCCACCGACCTAACTGTGTGGTCACTGATACTAGATATTTATAGGGTGACAGCGACCTACTGTCTCCTAGTTTATACTCCATATAACATATGCTCAGGAGATAGACCCCTTTAGTTAGCACAAAAAAAATTCTTTCAGAAAATAATCTTCAGTTAGAACTACACATATTACAAAACTAAACCACGACACTTATTATGGATCGGACAGAGTAGTATATTTCTCCTTATGGGCAATGTACAAATGCAGAGAAGGTAGCCATTTCTTCACCCAACTCCGTGTTCGTCCTGTCATGTTTCTTTCTAAAGAAGCAGCCAGGGAAAAAGTAAGTTTGACATCAGAGCATTGTACTATATGCTCAAGTCCTACCAAATGCAGATTTTGCTCTCACCAGTACTTATTATACACTAGGACGGCCTATGGTGGAGCACTAAGGCCCTGTTTGGTTCATAAGTTTTAGGACTTTTTTTAGTCCCAACTTATAAGTTTCAAGTCTCTAAAAAGTCCCTACCTGTTTGGTTCCTGAGACTTAACATGGACTAAAAGACCATATTACAACTATAAGTCCTTATAAGACTCTCTCCTTGAGAGTCTTATTTCATAAGTCCCAAATGCCCACTTTAAGTCCCTATAAGTCCCTCCTGTTTGGTTTAGATGGGACTTATAGGGACTTTTTTAAGTCCCTAAAGCAATAAGTCTCTGAAAATAAACACCCTCTAGACAAGAAGTTTTCAATGGAAAGGGCACACTTTGATTATGAAGATATATAAAGGGAACCAACCGGCGGTTTATATTAGTACGTTGCTCACCTTCATGTCTCGTTAATTGCGGTTTTAAAAAGAGCCACATCACCTTCATTGCATAGAATAGGGTCTGCTCACTTACCGATATGCGCGCGCCTCACTCAAGGGTGGATATCTTGTAAACATCGATCCACCGTTTCTTTCAGTCATGGGAATGGGCAGCAGAGGACATTAGGTACATCAGGACGCCATTTCGCAGTCATAAGTATAGGCAAACGGCATTAGGTACAGCAAACACAATGTTCAACGGAATATATATCTCGGTACAGGCCCTCCCGAATCATCTAATGGGCAATGTCACATTCACAAGTAAGCACAAAAACACACCCTCTAGTGCTTTGAACAATCTAATAGCAAGCAATTTTTTATGCCAAGTAGAGTTGTCATCTGTGAGTTGTCACTGGACAGATAACAGAAGATTTCTTTACCTTCCATCAAGAGAATAGCTTTGCTAAAACAATGGAGATTCACTCTGACAAGGGTAAAGCAGAACCAGGGCTTGCATGCTTTTGCCATCGATTCATTTTTATTTCTCGGCGACCCCACTTCTTCTTTGCTACTAAGTTAAGATCTTGACTGACTGTACTTTTTACTTGTTGAAGATTCGTTGGTGATAAATGAATGGAACAAGTATATCTCTTCTGCCCTCACCGTTGCAGATAGAAAGAACTTCTCTTAGCTGGCATTCCTCTCACAGTTAATGTATAGCCAATCCACATGTTTTGTCTATTTAAGTGTTTGTCGTGGTAAGCAGTTGGTGTGATGTGCAAGTTTATCAACTTCAGCAAGCACATTATGTACAGGGTACAGAACAAACAGGAGCAACAGCAGCAAAGGGAGCGAAAACGGACCGTACACATGCCTCACTAGGGAATGGCTAGCAATTGAACAATGGGCCACTCAATAGTGGCCTAGTTATTTGCAGCACTAAGCTAGATTAATTGGGGGCCTGTTGACAGCAGTGCGAGGCTACGACGAGACAAAGACATAATGAGCTCAACTAGCTTGTGGTACGAACACTGGATTATTTTTGGGCAACATACGATGTAGTTGCGGTGTAACAAGACCATTTGCTCCAAAAGTTGGACCACCAGCCCTTAATGCCCACATAGTCCATTCATAAATCAAATGATTTCATGAAATAATATTCATAGTCTTTGTCTAGAAATGATCCACATATTTGGGGCTCAATTTCAGTTCGTGTCAACAGTTTTTGTACTCCACCTTTCAACTATTACTTTTCTAATTATTGCTTTGAATGTCCTTGCCACTTTGCAAAAAGTTCAAATGGTAACAATTCAAATGAAGCTGATTTGGAAGGAAGAAGGACGATGGCATGGACTTTTTTCATTTCCATATAATTTAACTAATCAGCATAAAAGAAAGATCCACAGAGCTGAGACTAGTAGTTTACTATATAAGTAAGTAGACAGAAAAAGAATGCCATCACCTTCAGTTTCACAACTACTGAAGAAAAAGCTAGACCTCATACATGACACAGGCCCAACAAAGTAACCTATATACAATACATGCTAGGGATCATTTGTACTTCAATCATCCTCCTCCGGCTTCACAAAGAACTCGATAAAAGCAATCCGGCTTGGCTGTTGAGCCCCTCCAGCAAAGTTATGGTAGGATTGCGTACCTAGCCTTGCAACTGAAACCAGGTGCTGGATTTTGAGCATCCCTCCCCTCCCAATCGTTACTTTACTCCCACGATTCTCCTTCAAGACGCTACTTGGAACATTTGAGGTAGTGGCACGAAGAAACTTGTACTTATACCTTGCAGAGAACTGTATGGTCAGCACAAAGAAGCATGCTGTAGATTTTAGGCGCAAGAGTTTTACCTGTAGGACAGTTCTTGGTCACACTGGAATGCAATTAGAAGATCGGTATTTGCATAGTAGGAGAATTCTATCTGCCAAATGGATTAAGTAGTATTTAGATATGGACACCAACGGAAGCTATCTGAATGACAGAAAGCAATTCATGACACACCTCCAAGTCACCATGCCCTTCGCCTTTAAATATTACTGAAGGGGGGTCTGGATGAAAATGAATCTGAATGCTGGAGCCTGGCCACTCAAGGTCATCAATTGATTCTTTCAGGATGGCAGACTGGCATTGTAATAGGTAAAAGATTAGTTCTGAGGCATTAAACGTTAGAACTCGTAGTGACGAATGCAACGAGAAAAGAATGGAGGAAGTATTGCAGGTACCTTAACAGTAAAAGTGACTGGAGTATTCCCTGCATGCTCAAAATGGTAATCCCAGGCGACAGTATCAGGAATTCTGGTTCTGATTTCTGCATGTATACATGCATCTGGAGACCCCACTGACCTGCACTTGTGTTACCAGAATGAAAAGCATGAGCAAAATGATTGACTTGCTTTCGTTGAAGTTCAGAAGAGGGATACATATAGCTCTGCTTGTAGCAGTTACAGAAACAGACGTGTACTGAATCGTGAATCATGGGCTAGTACAGGCTAGGACTAAGTCACGGAATAACTGAACATGACAAGCTAATGTAACAGTGCAGCACTGAATCAATGTATACAATTAACAGGCCCCTGCAGTATCAGCCGCCAGAGATACTGAGACTGGAGGGAAATTCCTGAAAAACTGCAGGAGTTGCTGGAGCCAGACAATCTCAGAAACTACGTGAGCAATAGCTCAGTATTCTGCTTCAGCCGATGAACAGGAAACAGTGTGCTGCCTCTTTGAAGACTATGGAATCAAATTATCACCTAAGAATACACAAAACTCAGAAGTAGAGCACCTAGTTTCAGAGCATCCAGCCCAGTCGGCATCTGAGCATGCTGTCAGAGAGGTAGGAGTGGAAGTGGTGAGATGCAGACCAAGGTTAAGAGATCCTTTAAGGTATCGAATTATTCGTTTGATAAGGTTGAGGTGAGGTTCGCGAGGATCATGCATAAACAGGCAGGCCTGCTGAACAGAATATGAAATTAGTTAGAGTTGCATATTGCAGGGCACCTGCAAGGCTGCGTTAAAAGGTTGGGTCAGAAACAGGGGAGCGACTAGAATCAAGCTTAGAACCGGTGTCAACTGGAGTGCGAGCAGTATAAAAAGTTGCCATTCCAGCTTTGTCGATGAGTTCAGAAATGTAGTGACGTTGAGAGAGAAAGAGACCAGAAGTGGATCTGCTAACAGAAATACCAAGGAAATGGTGAGGAGGACCTAGGTCAGTCATGGAGAATTCAGAATTGAGGGAATCAATGACGATGTTGAGAAATGCAGTGAGAACAACATCATCAACGTATAAAAGAAGGTAAGCAGTTTGAGTAGCTGAATGATAAATCAACAGAGAGCTATCAGATTTAGAAGCAGAGAAACCAATTCGCTGGATAAAGGTAGAAAACTGATGGAACCAAGCTCTAGGAGCTTGTTCTAGACCATATAGAGATTTTTTTAAGGAGACAAACATGATGAGGAAAAAAAGGGTTTTCAAAACCTTGAGGCTGTTGACAGCTTACTGTTTCTTGTAAGTATCCATGCAAAAAAAGGCATTTTTAACATCAAGTTGGTGAATAGGCTATGAGGACGATAGTGCAATGGATAAAACAATTTGAACAGTGCTTGGTTTAACTACAGAAGAGATGGTTTCCTCTAGTCTATACCTGTCTGCAGAGAATAACCTCTACATACCCATCTGCCTTTATAGCATGCAAGCGACCCATCTGCATGATATTTGTGCCTAAAAATCCATTTCCCAAAATCTAAATTAGCAGAGGAGGGCCTAGGAACAAGCTCCCATGTTTCGTTTTGAAGAAGAGTGTCATATTCAGAATACATCGCGTCTTTCCACTTTTGATCATGAAGGGCTGAGTGGTGACTTTTGGGTAGAGGAGAAATAGCATCTGTAGTAGCTACTCCCTCCGTTCACAAATATAAGATGTTTTGGATATTTCAATATAGACTACATACGAAGTGAAATGAGTGAACAAACACACTAAAACGTGTCTATATAGGTACCCAAATGGAACGGTCTTTATTTGTGTTGTTGGTTGGTCTTTCTCAACATGGTCTATAGCACGAAAAACCATTCTTTACAAGATAGGGCCTCCGATTCAAAAAAAGTTAGAACATTTTATATTTGTAAACGGAGGGAGTAGAAGATTAAGCCGACATACAGGGATGCCAAAACCATGCTTGGCTCGAGTGGTCAAGCGATGAGGATTAGACGGGATGGTAACAGTAATGGCACTGGCAGGAAGAGGTGGTGTGTTGGGAGAGGAGGGTTAAGAATAATAACTAGTGGAGGATGTTGTAGAAGGAGAGGACGTAGATTCAGATGCTGAAGCTGATAAGGGAAGAGATGGTGAAGAAATAGGTGTAGGTGGATTTTGAGGTGAAGAAATAGGTGTAGTAAGGTTGTGTGGTGTAGATAAGGTGTAGGTGAGGAGATATATGTTGGTCGTGATGAGGATGTACTAGGAGTAATGGAGGGTGGTTGCGGAAGCGTTGTAGTGGCGTGGCAAGAGGAGAAAGGAAAGGACGTCTCATCGAAGACAACATGGTGGCAAATAATTACACGGCCTGAGTCCAAGTCCAAACACCTATATCCATAGTCGTAGGTGCAAGCTTATGAGTGGTAGCTGTGATGTTAGGAAAACAGAGACACCGGATAGTCGTAGGAGCAAAATGATTGACTTGCTTTCATTGAAGTTCAGCAGAGGGATATATATAGCTCTGCTTGTAGCAGTTACAGAACAAGACGTGTATTGAATCGTGCATCGTGGGCTAGTACAGGCTAGGACTAAGTCACGGAATGACTGAACGTGACAAGCTAATGTAACAGTACAGCACTGAATCAATGTATACACTTAAGTACTTAACACAAAAAAGTCCGACGAGAACCGCCTGGCATTTGACCTTTTTATTTGTTTCACATTACTAAGTTACATCCATCTCCAGAATGAACTTAAATTTTGAGCTGAACACGAAGCTTGAACGTTTATTTGCTTTTGGTAAGGGTGGGAATGTAGTAAAGTGAGCTTTAGGAGCACGATTTATTGATCTCATCAAGTTTTAATATAAAGACGAACAAATGGCTATTTATACTTTATCCACCACAGTCACAGTATCCAAACACCTAGTGATTCACTAGATCAACTATATAAAGATTGCAATTCACAAATGCAACTTATCCGCCACGATTATGCAAATGTCTAATGGGTTATGATGTCAATTGACAGCATTACGAAGCAAAGACGAACAAAGAGAACCTAGTAGGCAGAGAAGATGCATGCCTGAGGAGAAGCTGCATGTCGGGGCCAGGGTACCGGATCTCGACAGGGGAGGCGAACCCGGGGACGGTAAACATGTTGAGGCAGTCGACGAGGAGCCCCAGGCTGAGGCCGAACCGTGGACGCCCCTCCGCCCCGTAGTCGTACTCCGCAAACAGCTGCAACGGTCAATCCCCGCTGAAATTCAACGGCCGGGATCGGGGAGGAATAAACGCAAACACCTGGCGGGCGCGCAGCACGAACCTCGGTCTTGAGGTAGACCTTGGCCTGGAGGCAGCCGCTCTCCTCCACGGTGACCACGATGCCGTGCTCCGACAGCTCCACCACCGCGCCCTGCGCGACGAGACCTTAGATGGAGCGTATGCGGCCAGCGTGCGGAGGAGATGAGAGGAGAGGGGGGCTGCTGCTGACCTGATGCTTGTTCCAGCGGACGCAGGAGAGGGCATCGACCATGCCATGGACGCAGTCCACCACGCACACCAGGTCCGGCGCCTCGTCGCCCTCGCCCTGCCCCTGGCCGGACGTCGTCGACGAGCTCATCCCCGTCGACCTGACCCACGCCTCGCCGCCGCCGCTGGATTCTCTTTTTCCCGCGACGGCGCGAAGCTGCTGCCCCTTCAGCTGGCCCATTCCTAGGGGTTCAGGCCTTGGATACTAAAAGGACCCTTCAATGGGCCTACCCATAAGCATTTACCTTTATGGGCAACTTTGCGGGGAGCTAGAATATGTTCATTGTGTATTTAAAAAATGCAAATGCCGTTTATACAAAAATGCTCGCTCTACTTTTAATAAATATTCATAGGTTGCAAAAATATGTAAGTGACATCTTCTGAAAAGGTTATCTGATGTAAGAAAAAATTTCTTGTACTTAAAATAATATATACGTTAAATTTATAAGATGTTAAAGCATCTGAAACGAAATTTCTGTGACATATGTTTCAAAAATATTATCCAGTATAAAAACATGTTTGCATAGTCCAAAAAAGTATATTGTATCATACAAAACATTATTCAAAGTTTAGTTCAAACATATTTCATATGAGATGTACTAGATATATACAAAACCAATGTACAATATGCATGAAAAAAGTAGACACACATGAAAACATATATATTTTTTAAAATATTAATCATGTATTTGCAAATGTTAAATGAGTGGAACAAAATGTTCCTGTTGTATACAGAAATTTTGTAATATGTATAAAAATGCAGACATGTGTTGCAGAGAAATGAAGAAAGAAACAAAGAAAATAAAAGAAAAATTGAAGAAGTAAAATTAAAATAAAGAGAAGAAAATGTGTGGAACAAACAAAGAAGAAAAAGACATGCTACAAATACTAGGCCGGTCCACAACCCACAAGAGGCTCGCCTCAAGCAACACCGAGAATGGCCTGGCCCAACAGAACCGCAGTCCTTGAGTGTTTATTTGTTTTTCTTTTGGTTCTTTTTTTCGTTTCCTTTTTTGCTTTCTTCTTTTACTTTTGCTTTGTCTTCCAAATATTCTAAATCTATATATTACGAAAAAACTTTACATATTTTTTAAAAAAATTCTGATAAAATATTTGGAAAATGACAAATGTGCATAGAAAAAAATGGTTCTCATGTATATGAAAATTATACAATGTCTATGAAAAAGTAGTTAATATAGAGAAAAATGGTAATCAACCATTTAATTTTTTTAATGAAGTATTTGAAAAATATTAATCAAGCATTTGGAAAACATAAAATGTGTAATGAAGAAATGTTTCTCATGTATATGAAAGAATTGTACAAAACATACACAAGTTGTCTAAAATAATGTTGATAATGTATTTAATAAATGTTAAACAAGTATAAGAAAATGTTTTTGATGTGTAGGAAAAATGTACAGCATACGTTGAATAAAAGTAGACATAAAAAATATACTCCCTCCGTCACATAATTTTTGAGACTACTTATAATAGTGCCAAAAAAGGTTTTATTTTATAGGACGGAGGGAGTATATTTCAAATTTAAATTCTATGTTTAAAAAATAAACTTGTATATAATAATGTAACTACTTTTAAAAAAATGCACATTTTGTGCTAAAACATTTATTACCACTAGAAAATATTTGTTGCACATTTGTAAAATGTTGATCATGTATTCCAAAAAGTGTTCAAAGCATTTATTTAAGAAAACTATATATCACCTACTTAGACAATGTTCAACATGTACCAAAACAATGTTTCACGTGTACACCAAGAATGTGCATTATATATTAGAAAAAGTGACACCCGGACGAAAACCGACAAAGATACAAAAGCGAAGAAACTAAATTGTGCAAACCAAAGAAAAATAAATGCAAAAGAGTGCAAACCACAAAAACCGAGTAAGAAACCAAAGAAAAATCAAGAAACTCATTAAAACCAAAATGAAAAAAGAAAACAAAAACTGACACAAAACAGTTGAAAACGAAGCAAAATGATGGATAACTTTGGAAAGCAATTGGAAATGGGTCAGCCTAAGGAAACCGATAAAGAAACAAAAAGACAGAAAAGAAAAAGGAAAAAAATTGAAGAAACATGCATCGAATGTTGTCAACCACCAAGCGAGCGAGCGCGGACGAAAAAATTGCAATTGGTCAGCCTATTAGTGTACGACCACAAAAAATGTTCAGGCGAGACGAGAGCTAATCTCACTATAAGAGCGATATAGCTCTCACGCGCTGTAAGCGAGAATCTTGCTCAATTTTGCAGCCAGGGTAATTTCCTGGATGCCCAAACGACGCGAGAACTGTATCTCGCTTATAGCAAGAGCGGCGTACGCTGCAGCATGGTTTTCCCGCACACCGGGCCGACCCACTTTTCTTCTCGGTTTTGTTTAGTTTCTTGATTCGTTTTCTCTTCTTTTCTTTGTTTTTTCTGTTTTTATTTGTTTCTTTTCGGGTGCTCACAGTTTTTTTCCCTTCTCTCATCTTTGTTTTTATTTTGGTTTTGTTGGTTTCACTGTTTTTTTCTTTCTTATAATCTTTTTTCATTGGTTTTATTTCTTTCTTTCTTTATTTTTATCATATTACTTTGCTTCTTTCTCAGTTTTTACTGTTATTTATCTTCTACAGTGGTTTCTTCAAAAAAATTTCCTTTGGTTTCTGTATTATCTTTTTGGTTTTCTTTACTTTTGTTCATTAGTTTTCTTCGGTTTCTTGGTTTTCATTGGATTTTTTATCTTTTCATTTATTTCTCGATTTTGCTGTATTTTTGTCTTCTATTTTTCTCGATTTTTTTAGTATTTTTATTTTTGGGTTTTAACTATTTTTGTTCTTTTGCATTGGTTTTCAACCGTTTTATGTTTTGGTTTTTTGTTTTATTTTTTTATTTCGGCTTTCTTTGATTTTCTTTATTTCCTTGGCAATTTTCATCAGTTACTCTTTTGTTCAATACATTTCTATTTATCTAGTACACGATGTGCATTTTTAGTGTACACATGAAGTACTTTGTTGACACACGTGGAACATGTAGATACACGATGCACATTTTTTCCTTAAACACATGTTTTAAACACTTTTTTGAATACATAGACGACATTTTTCAAATACATGGTGAATATATTTTTAATGGCAGTAAGTATTCGTATAATCAGGAATATTTTATAGACATGATCTCTTCTTTTATTTAATGTATTTTGTCCAATTGTTGTATACACCTAGAATAATTCTTTATACACTTTTGACATTTTTCAACACATGATCAACATTTTTTTTATGTACTCCATATTGTATTTGTTTGTATATATTATTCGTGTACATGATAATAAATGTTTCCTATTCACATTTAGCATTTTAAAAATTCTTGAAACAAATTTTGAGATGCTTGATTTACATTTTTAGATGCTTGATAAATTCATGATAAAACATTTTCACACAAATTGCATATTTATTTGTATACATTTTTCTTTTACGTGTGTGACATGTAAAATAAAAAAAATTGATGCAATCCATGTGTTTCATATATAATAAAAAAATTATGTAGAATGTGGTTCCTGCATTTTGACAGCAAAAAGGGTGAATTCCTGATGTGTTCTGTACTCCTGCCCTTTTCTCCTGGCCACACGGCAACCAAAAACGAAAGGACGGACGACGACGACGATGCTGTTTGGTTGGAGAGTGGAGGCTTGCTTGGAGGTGGTTGTGGCGCGTCAATTCGCGCGCGACTCCTGTGTCTCCCTACCTTCCCCGGTGGTCTCGGTCTCTCGTCGCCTTTGCCGACCCGATCGATCGCGCACGCCCACGTACGCCCGGGTTGACAATGGGCCAATGGCAATTGGGTATCCGATCGACCGAGCTCCACCATGAACCAAAAACAATTACTGCATGGTTCCCCTAAAACAACAGGTACTATCTCTGTCTCGGTGAATAAGTCATTCGCGTAGTTCTAGGTTGACGATTTAAGTATCTAAATATGTATTATATGTGACAAAAATATATATATTTAGAAACTATATCCTTGTAGAAATCTAGTGATGTACTTTCTATAGCATATAACACATATTTAATTGCTCAAATCGATGACCTAGAACTACGCGAATGACTTATTCACCTAAACAGAGGTAGTACGGTGATTGTTACAGTAGCAGAGTAATTAAGTCGCGTGTTCTTTAACCTTTTAGCGGAGCATTTATCAACTAGTACGGTGATTGTTACAGTAGCGGAGCATTTGTCAACTAAACGGAGAGAGTAGTAAACCTGGTGGACGCGCTTACCCCCGAGCGGCCGGTCCCTCTCCGTTGGAAGTGGATCCTCTAATATGAAGAAGAGAAGTCACCTAAGCTATAATTCCCTTACTTCCCTCCTTCGCATCCATATGATTAAGGCTAAAATGACTTTATTAAATTTGTAAATTACAAATCTAATGTATACATTTACAAAAATTACATACAAACAAAATTATGATGTAATAAAAGTAATTTTAAATTTATTTACATGAACAGTAACCACGCACATAACCTGCTACAGTAGCTAAATTCAATATTTGCTATAGTGCCCCTGACTTTCCTTCTTTGTTTTGCACTAGATTGCACTGTAGCTTAGGTGACTTTCCTCCTTAATATTAGAGGATCCACTTCCCTCTCCGTTAAGTACGTACTGCAGCGATTTGGTATCATGGCTTGTGACTTCTCCCAGAACCATTTTTTCCTGCAGGTACATGCACGCATCCGAGCTAGTACTACCTCATTTTCAGTTTATATGACTTAATTCGGAAATCTTATCAATTAAGGTAGATGATGAGTAGTGAAATAGTTTTTGGCGTTTACAAAAGCACTCAATTTATGTGCTCGTTTTCCTCAAAAAAGTTGTATTTAACAATGCATTAATTGCAATGGATGCATGCATAAAGTGTAAGCATTGGTCAATTTTCTCTTAATGAAAAAATGGCCTTAGACACGAAACAGACTATGCGATTTGTGAATGATACACTGTGCATGCATCAGCAAACAGAAAAAAACAATTGCCTCCTGCATGTACATGCGCTGCTGGCGCTACCACATGTGATCGTGCATGCAACGGTTGTAATTTCGCCGAGTGTATAGCAGCTCTGTTTCTTTTTTAATGCACATTGTAATCTGATCATGTGATGGAGAACAATCAAACTGAGACTTATCAAACGTAGACCTAAAAAGTTTGAAATAAGCTCTATAAACTGAAAAGAAGGGAGTAGTAATGTGCATGATGATGCATGTGCCAAACTAATTAATCAGGTTGTCATGCATGGCTCATGACTGTACGGCCGAGGTAATCGCGCGCGAGCTGTGTCGACCCGTTAAGGCTGGTTGTAATGGGAAGTATCATATACTAGTATCATGCATATGATACTAGTGTATGATACTACCTCCTTAATGCATAGTATCATATAATAGTACCATGTAGTACTCCCTCCGTCTAGATGAGTAAGTCATTTTAGGATGTGCACCGTGACCAAGGAGGAGGGGAAAACGAGAGACCTTAATGTTTATTTGCAAATTAATAGCATTGCATGCAATAAACTACCCACTGCATGTCGTGTTTGGTAGTCTCAAGTCATTAAAAGCATGCACACCCCTCGTCTCTTATTGGTTGATATGTGAAGAAACAAGAAACGAGGTAGAAGTTAATGCATCACGCCTAAGTGTTTTGAGATTATTTGGTTTTCGTAAGATGACTTACACACCTAGACGGAGGGAGTACTCTATTTATTGTCATGCATGACACAAAGTAGCATAGCATTTATTATGATACGGTATCATGATATGATACTCCATCCTCCCTTTTTCTTTTAATGCTATGACACCTCATCAAAATTGCCTAGTTGGTATGCATGATACTAGCTATGATACTATCATCAAAATGACCGCTCCCGCCTTGATGTGCCCCACCGCTGGCCTCCAAACTGCCCTACTAGTTTTTGCACCCTGTACCACGTAACAACTAATCTGTGTCCCCGTGGATGCATGCATCCAGTAGCGGCAGTGTTAGGAATAAATTAGTATTAGTTTAGGCTAATTAGGCAGCCAATTATTCCTTCGAATATTCCGCATGACAATTAAGATACTGCGTTAGCCAGACGCTGTTTCTAGCGAACCGTCGCCACGTCTTTCGGAAACGACGCGAACCTTGTAACCGGCATGTAATCACAACTGCTCAGGACATATAAGTACCTACAGTCACTATCAATGAAATCAATCTATTCACTTGAATCTTTCTATTCCTCTTCACGTCATCAGCACTGCTCGAACCAGAGAATAGGCTAAGAAAGAAAGCATTTTAACGGGAACAATCCGATGGAAGAAGAGATATGTTTAGTTGATAGTGCTACCACTAACACAATTCTAAGGGAAGCAAAATATTTCCAAACTCTTACTAAGAGAATGGAAAATGTTATGACCATAACAGGAAGTAACAAAGCAATTATTGGTTCAGGAAGAGCCACATTCACACTCCCCATGGGTACTACTATCGTAATTCAGAATGCACTCTTATATCCTGAATCTACACGTACCCTTATAAATTTCAAAGATATCCGATCTAACAATTTCCATCTAAAAACAATAGAGGTGGATAACAAAGAATATTTGCTTTTAACAAAAAGCAACGGATATGAGGAACAAACTCTTGAAAAATTTCCTTCATTTTCATCCGGATTATACTTTACATACATAAAACCCGTACCTTATGTTGCGTACAAAATAATTTTTCAAAATCTTGATAAATTCAAGACTTGGCATGATCGCCTTGGTCATCCTGGAATAGGTATGATGAGAAAAATAATAAGTAATTCTGCTGGTCATAATTTACCAATTAAAAGATTTTCCAAATCATCAGATTTTGTATGCACCGCCTGTGCTACCGGGAAATTAATTATTAAGCCATCTTATATTAAAGTTAAAAATGAGTCGCTTAATTTTCTTGAAAGAATTCAAGGAGATATATGTGGTCCAATACAACCTCTATCCGGACCATTTAGGTACTTCATGGTACTCATCGATGCATCTACTAGATGGTCACATGCGTGTCTATTATCCACACATAACTATGCCTTTGCCAAATTAATTGCTCAAATTATCAAATTGAGAGCAAATCATCCTGAACACAGGATAAAAATAATAAGAATGGATAATGTTGCTGAATTTAGTTCACGTGCATTTAATGATTATTGTATGGCTTTAGAAATCCATCTAGAACATTCAGTACCCTATGTTCATACTCAAAATGGAATGGCTGAATCTTTAATCAAAAGAGTAAAATTAATTGTTAGACCACTATTACAGAATTGCAATTTACCAACCTCTTGTTGGGGACATGCGGTTTTACACGCCGCAGATCTGATGCAAGTCAGACCAACTGCATATCATGAAACTTCCCCATTTCAAATAGTACGTGGCAATCAGCCAAGTATTTCCCATCTGCGAAAATTCGGTTGCGTTGTATACGTACTGATATCACCACCGCAGCGTACCTCTATGGGACCCCATAGAAAATTAGGAATCTATGTGGGATATAATTCTCCATCAATTATAAAATATTTAGAACCCCTAACAGGGGATCTATTCACAGCCCGGTACGCTGACTCAATTTTTGATGAGGACCATTTCCCGACATTAGGGGGAGAAACAAACCACAACGAATGCCAGGAAATAGATTGGAATGTAACAGGCATTCAGTCCTTAGATCCACGTACTAAAGAATCTGAATCTGAAGTTCAGAAAATTATAGATTTGCAACACTTTGCAAATAACCTGCCAGACGCATTTACTGATCACAAAGGTGTCACTAAATCTTATATCCCCCGAAGTTAATGCACCAGAACGAGTAGAGGTACCAAATAAAACTACTCAACTCCCAATTACAAATAAAAGGGGGAGAAATCTGGTCACAGGGGAAAAGGCTTCTCTAAAGCCCCCGCGGAAACAAACAAAATCAAAATCTATAACAGTAAATGCAAATCAACCTCAAGTTGACGGACACCAAATTGATGTTCATCATCAAGAACCCAACATAAATGTGCACACAAATTATAATGTTGGGATATCGAAACAATTAGCCTCCGTTTCTATGGGAAATCATACGGAGCCTGAAGAAATTAATGACATATCCATAAATTATATTGATTCAGGAGAAACATACAATAGAAGAACTACAATTGCCGACACAGATTTCTCCTCGAAAATTGCTGAAACCCTTCAACAGGATCCAGAGCCAAAATCTATGAAAGAGTGCCTCAAGCGCTCGGATTGGCCTAAATGGAAGGAAGCAATTGAGGCAGAATTACACTCGCTTAACAAAATAGAGCTATTTTCTAAAATAATACCTACTCCTCATAAAGTTTTTCCTGTGGGAGCAAAATGGGTTTTTGTTCGAAAAAGGAACGAAAACAATGAGGTTGTGAGATATAAAGCGAGACTAGTAGCTCAAGGGTTCACGCAGAGACCCGGTATCGACTACGACGATACATATTCTCCTGTAATGAATGGAATTACATTTCGATACTTAATATCTTTGGTAGTACAAATGAATCTACCAATGCAGTTAATGGATGTAGTGACCGCTTATCTATATGGGTCACTCGATGCGGAAATTTATATGAAAGTTCCTGATGGACTTAAAATTCCGAATCCAAATATAAATCGCAACATGTATTGTGTAAAACTACAAAAGTCTCTCTATGGCTTGAAGCAGTCGGGTAAAATGTGGTATAACCGACTCAATGAGTTCCTTATCAGTAAAGATACTCGAATAACAATGATTGCCCATGCGTATTTATAAAGAATTCCTCAAAGGGATTTTGCATCATCTCAATATATGTTGATGATCTCAACATCATTGGCAACGCATCAGATATAACTGTAGCACACAATCATTTAATGGCGGAGTTTGAGATGAATGATTTGGGAAGAACAAAATTCTGCTTAGGTATACAACTTGAGCATTGTCCCTCAGGAATACTCGTTTATCAACCCGCTTACATTCAGAAAATTTTGGAAAAATTCAACATGGATAAATCATATCCATCCAAAACACCTATGGTCATCAGATCCCTTGATATGAACAAGGATCCTTTTAGACCAAGGGATGATAACGAGGAGGTATTGGGACCTGAGTTTCCATACCTCAGTGCCATAGGAGCACTAATGTACCTTGCAAATTGTACTAGACCAGACATCACTACAAGAAACTTGTTAATTCATGACGGATTTTTGGTGACAATTTCAAAATCATTATGAACGGCCTAGTACAGCCCCGCAAGCCCGTCAAAAGCCCGCTGAAGCCCTAAATATTTCCCGGTATAAAGCCTAACAGTAACACACACCCGTCCCGCATCTCCTTTCCCCGTTCGCCGCCACCACACATCGCATCTCCTCATCCCTGTCCTCCGCCACCATGCATCTCCTCGTCCTCGTCCTCCGCCACCATGCATTTCCTCGTCCCCGTCCTCAGCCTCCATGCCTCCCATCTTCTCCTCCCCGTCCTTCGCCTCCACCTCCCCACCTCCAACCCATGATGGCAGCCAAGATCCATGGCGGCGGCGGCTGAAGCGGCTCGATGGAAGTGGAAGCCAACCATAGCCGATGCGGCGAGTAGCTTCTGCTCGCAAGCAATGACTAGGGCCATGGATCTACTGCAGGGGTCTTCTACTCCGTCTCCCAGGCCGCGCAGCTGCCTCGCCATCCAGAGATTCAGTTAGGCCAGCACGGGACAAGGAGAGGACGACGACCATGACCTGTAGGAGGCACAAGCTCGACCTTGCTGGGGACGGCGACGCTCCGCACAAGGTCCCTCCCTACCCCCTCGTGTCCTTTCTCCTCCATTCATTCTTTCTCTGTCCCATCCCCAATCAATTTTTTTTGCTTCGATTCAGATCAGCAGGAGCTCTCCGCCTCTCCAGTTCCATGGACAGTGACGACTAGCACCCGACGCTCGAGCTCAACAGCGAGATCGTCCGCCCCGACCACCATGGTTCCCCACAAAACAAGGTCAACCCTCTCGCTCTGTTTTTCTTTCCTTTCCAAGTGATTACTGCTCTGCTCTGGTATAGTTCTCCAAGGGCTCTTACATTTTCTTGTACTGAACCATGATGCACAAAACGTGGCCACTTTGTTTTTTGACATGCAAGTTACAGCCAACGATAGACTAGCATTGCGAGCATCAGCAATGTAGAATTTCTGAGATCTGCTAGTTAGTTAAAGCTGCTAGTGTAATAAGTAAACGCCCATGAGATGCTCCTGTTGGTTGCTTGCTACTCTATGCAAGCAGCAAGGATGTTATTGCCAGTGGGGCAGGTGACAATGCTATCTGCCTTTTTGCCGAGGAGAAGAGTACCATGATAACTTATCCTTCCACTGAACATTCAAGTTCTGGCAACTCTTAATTTGTCTCCATGGGATCTCCTTAGCGGACCACTTTGTCCACGTAATATTTGTGGTAGATAGTGGGGTGCGATGTTCCAACATGGTTTGTTCATTTTTTTTGTAAATGCAGTGACCACCCTTTGAGAATTTTGGAAACATAAAGTGGACCCCTCATTGTACAATAACAATGTATTTCACAGTATTCTTATATTTAGGTTGTTAATAAACTCCTCACATTTTCCCTTGACATGGATATGTTCAGAAGAGTAAAATGGCCTCAACAATGTAAAGTGGATTAAACTTGTTTCGAGCAGTAGTATTCTTCTTTTTCCTTTTCATTTCTTAGCTTAGAAAGACCACTCTAATGCCGGGTCAACAAAAAGTCTAGCATAAAATCTATATTGGCCATATTGATTAGTATTTTCCTCAAAATTTGCCTTGCATACAGTATACTAACGCGCAATAGCCACTTACCACTTCCGGCAAGGTGCTGGATCTAGCCAGGCCGTTGTGCCACATAATTCATCAATTACCAGCTCTGTGCGGTCGCGCGCATGTGTTAGGGCTGAAGTTTTCCTTCACAGTTTGTATCCATGTTGCTTGAAATCTCCATCAGGTGCACAACAACAAAAAAACCTCAAAAAAAATAACAGAATTTTCTTTAGGAAGCGGGCTGCAAATCCGGTCAAGTGTTATGTTTGGTTTCCATGGATATTCTCAAAACGTGGGAAAGTGTCCAGTTGAAAGCATCGATGCATGCATCTAGTGTCCGTTATCTATATTTTCTTATTTGATTAACAATTCCATATCCTTCTCCTAAACATACAGGTCTCTATTTTACAAAACAAAACAACTGAAAATTGTGTATCTTCCTCTTGAACGTACAGGTACATGCCTTCTTTTGCTGAAGTACAGGTACATGCCTTCTTTTGTTGAAGTGACTACATCATCAAGTAATATTGCACATATGATAACTAAATGAATCTTGTGCATTGTATTATGTATTGTCCCCCATTGTCAGACAAGTGTTTTTCTGTTTCTTGTTTGCATGATATGCAAAGTACTTAACATTTCATGTTTTACCCATAACTTGGTTGTCTTAATTAATACAGATCTACATGAAACTTATATGTAGCAGATATTATGTTATTCTCGTTTGTATCAGTGTAAGATTTAAGAATTTTGGATAACACGTGATTCAGTTTTTACATTTGTTACAATTCTCTTCTATCTATTTATATCTAACATATCTGATGGTCTTGTAAATATGCTAGGTATGATTGCATAGCGGGCTACTTGGTGCTGTCAATAACAATCAGCATGACATGATACATAGTTTCCATCAGGAGGGCCGACGACAAGATGAATAATAACTTGAATAGTTTAGATGTTATCTTTGTCTGAGCTGGATTGTACTATTTCCTAACTTTGTTGAGTGATATTTTGTCAACCTATATTGTAGAATTACCATTTCATGAAGGATTTTGTAAACTTCTATATTGTAAATACCTGCGGATGATTGCATATTGGTTCATATATGTACGCATGAAACTTTGGAAATACTTTGTCTTGGGCCATATTTGGCATTATGATTTGTGGAACACATTATGCTTAAAAATGTACTTGGTGAAAATTGAGCCGAATGAAATAGGCTAATGGTAGTACTAAATTTATATTACCCCTAAATCCATGACGATTTCCGTGACAGAAAATAGTGTCCACGTAGGCAGCCACGGGTCAACTGAAAATCCTACGTGGCGTCAGTCCATGACGAATTTTACCGTCACAATGATTTGGGCCTTGGGTGGGCCTAGGGAAAATCCATGACGGTGAAAATCCGTCATGGTCAGCATGATGTCAAATTATGACGCGATATACATGACGGACATCGCCTCCGTCATGGATGGGCACCCATGACAGTTTTCTCCTAGTCCATGACGGACCGTCACCATCACGTATTAACAAATTTCTTGTAGTGCATTGCCTTCGCGGTAAATTTACCGGCTTGACATAGTGCAGCTCCAACAAAACGCCATTGGACAGGAGTAAAGAATATCTTCAGATATTTACAAGGTACTAAAGATCTTGGTTTATTCTATCGGAAAAATCAAGACATGACCCTGATTGGTTATTGTGACGCTGGATATCTTTCTGATCCCCATAATGCCAGGTCACAAACAGGGTTTGTATTTTTACATGGTGGAACTGCTATTTCATGGAAGTCAAGACATTAGTAGCAACTTCCACTAACCACTCTCAAATAATTGCATTATTCGAAGCCTCACGAGAACGTGTATGGCTCCGCAGAGTAATAAATCATATTTAGGCATCATGCGGTATTGGTTCATTACAATCACCAACCATTATCTATGAAGATAATGCTGCATGTGTTGCTCAAATGCATATGGGACATATTAAAAGTAATATCACAAAACATATCTCTCCGAAACTATTTTTTCCTCATGAATTACAAAAGATGGAGAGATTGATATTTTGCAAATAAAATCTTGTGACAATCTTGTAGATTTGTTCACTAAGTCTTTACCAGCAGCAGCATTTCAAAAGTGCATTCATGGAATTGGTATGAGACGACTACGAAATTTGCAAAGTTTAGAGGGAGAAAACTCCTAGAACTAAAACTTATTTTTTATTATCCTCTAATAATAAATAAATTGTACTTTTCCTTATGAGTTTTCCAACGGATTTCTCATAAAGATTTGAATGAGATAATTGGTTACACTAACAATATATATATCGAATTCCCATTGTTCTATATATTTTCACAGACTTCTTGCAAAACATAGACAATGCAAGATCAAAGATTCTCGAAGCTCCAAGACCAAGACAATCCAGAAAATACAAGATATTTCGGCACTCAAGATAATGAGGATTACAAACATCATTGTCCAAGGGGGGTGTTAGGAATAAATTAGTATTAGTTTAGGCTAATTAGGCAGCCAATTATTCCATAGAATATTCTGCATGACAGTTAAGATACTGCGTTGGCCAGACGCTGTTTCTAGCGAACCGTTGCCGCGTCTTTCCGAAACGACGCGAACCTTGTAACCGGCATGTAATCTCCAGTCACTATCAATGAAATCAATCTATTCACTTCAATCTTTCTGTTCCTCTTTAGGTAGTTCTACTGATGCTGCTGCAGGTGTCGCCGAGCCACGTGCATACCAAACGATGAGTTAAATTTTTATTTGAGTTTTGCTTTCGTACACCTTCTAAAAAAAGTTTAACGATCATACTTTTAAGAAAACGCTCGGCTTCAACCGGCAGATCGCACACGCATCCGCCGTCTGCTCCGTGCGACTTGTGTCCTGCGTGTCCAACATGGCCGCTGCTTGCAGTCTGCTACAATGATTTTTTGCAGTAGTGTCAATGTTGCAAAAAAAACAATCTGCAACACGCCAACCAACCTATGGTTGAGATGATTAGGTGGTGTGTGGTATCCCCAAACCACCAGGGTTTAAATCCTGGCGCTCGCATTGTTCCTGGATTTATTTCAGAATTTCCGGCGATGCGCTTTCAATGGGAGAAGATGTTCCCGTCGACAACGAGGCGCCTACGGTGGCTTCATAAATCTCAAGATAATATGTCGGCTCAGTCTCTCGGAGATGCTCACTACAAGAAATATGTCAACCTGCGACCATCACTATTGGTCACTGAATGGTCATTGTTTTCCATTTGCGACCTTTATTTGACCAAAAACAGATGGTCAAAAGCTGGCGGTCGTAAACTGAAATTAACGACCTTCTTTATGATATGGAAAAGGTCGTTGGTTCTACGACCAAATTTTTGGTCACTGGCAGCCTCCCCAGGCCACGTAGGATCCAGCGTGGTAAGCTGACGTGGATAAGATTCAGCCCGGTCCAATTCGTTGTTCTACATGGGTCTAGCCCAACAATTCAGCCTTTTTATATATTTTTTCTATCAATTTTTGATCGGCATCATGGGCCAAGCCCAACATTGCAGCTTTTTTTATTGTTGGGGTGTGGCCTTTTTGTCTAAACAAATCTAGTTTTTCTTTTTTTCCCCAAAAGAAGGGTCCACTAGTTAGACGGGTCCTGGTTGCCATGTTCTATTAAAGTGGTACCCTTTTGACAGCATCATATTACTCAGATTACAATTTGACAACTTGACAGAAATAAATAACCATATTTAAATAAGAACAGACAGAAAACACAAGTAATATTTCAAATAACAACAACGAGAATCAATCACGGTCACACAGATATACTGGGCACCTTTTGTCATGACACAATTACAAGCTCTACTAGTGATAAACACAGATACAAATACAATCACAGTCACACAGATATAGGGACAATCACAATGAGAATTGACAATCAACACAAACTAGGCTCCCGCTCCAGCCAGATGAAACCGTATGCACGACTCACCAGGCGACCATAGTCGACTAGGCCACCTTCGCTACACTAGAACAACAATAGAACTATCATCATGCCTTTGGCCGTCGCCCTGTTACATGAATCAGAAGAGAAGAATCAAAACACTGGAGCCAATATATTATGAACAGATCACTCAAAAAAAGGACAAGTTATTTAGAATGATAAAACAATGATTTTTGTTCCCCAGATAGTTAAAACGATATACTCATTCATACAAGAAAAGGTGACGCAAGAAAATAGAGCACTTTACTCATAGCATGCAGAGTATCATTATTATGTTCATATCAGCTTATTGTTATGCCTACAACAAGGAAATAAATCTGACCAAAGAAGCAGCAACTCCATAAATTAAAACATCAGGGCTAAATAAGAAGACTAATCTCTTTGTGAAAAATGTATTGGATAATTGATTTTACATATACAATCCCTTGCATTTAGGGAGAACTTGACCCATAGTGTGCACAAAACTTGGGAGATCAACTAGAGAAAATACATAGTTGGTGTTGGAGGGAGTGGTGAATTACCTCAATGGAATACTTGATGGGTGATGCTGGTCCTTCTCAAGGAAGTAGTTGTCGTCCATAGTTAAGAAGTTTCATACATTTGTCTATAACAATCAGCAAACCATAAATCAGAATGAATGCTTCAATCTCATAAGAAGTTTAAAAAAGACTATAGCAGGACCTAATTAATGCTGCAAATAATTGTCCCCTACATTTTATAGCTAGGATCAGACCATTGTCAGGTATGCTTGAATGCTAAGATCAGGTCCTGGTCTGGCACTAGAATGTGTATGACATTAAAAAACAAGGCCATATGGACCAATGCATCATAATTATCAGTTTGAAACACTACAGGACCGTAAAGTAGGTGATACTTCAAATTTCAAAACTCACACATTCATCATTAATAGTAGCAATTTAATCTTACTAAACATAGGGGCATGTACAACATGAGAGCACACTACAGCCAGAACTTGCAGCCAGACCTTCCTAGAATTTTATGCACAACAGCAGTAGATTAGCTATATGAACATAATAAAATAACCCATAACTAACAATACCAGAATTTTATACATCATGAATGAAGAAATCAAAATAGGATGCTTCGCTTTACTTGTGTGCGGAGGATAAGCAAAAGTAGCAGCACATGCTTTTCCTATTTGCTTTTCTTTCCTATTAGCATCTCCGGTCAATCAAACAGGATGCAACAAGTGATTACATCAACCCCGATTCAAATATTTGAAGTACTGGACAATCATTTCATGCAGCCATTCATAAACATACTACTACAAGTGAACTACAACTTTTTATTTTTAAGCATAATGTTTAAGTACGTAAACTTTCCTCGATAGTCCCTACACACTACTACTCAACTACTGTACGTGCGTAGTACTCTGTCAGTAAGCAGCAGAGGAGATTTAAAAGAATGAATATCACTAGTCACCCTGCACATAGCAAGTTTCAGATGTTCAGAACAGATCAACTTGCTGAGCAGTTAGGGAATCACAAGAAAGTGGGAGGGTGGATCACGATGGTCTCACCTTGTTGCCGTCGTCCTCATCCAACCCCGGCGACCAAGTACACATCCCAGCCAGTTCATGAATCCATGGGTCCTAGCTTGCCTACCAGCTCCATCATTGTTCCCCTGCAATAAAAGAAGTCACTAAGATACTTTAGTCCACCACTTGGTGTAGGATTCTATGGTTGTATATTATTGCAACTCATTAGCCAAATCGTTCGCAATAGGTTGCGATATACTAAAAATCATGTCCATGTTTGATTTGGCAGCACAGATAATTGTTAATAACCTTGACCATGTCGTTCAAAAAATAACCAGGTCATATCAAATAAATAGCAAGATATTTACAAGCAAAAACTAGGACTTAAACTTCATACAAATAAAACAGAACAACTGGACTATGCCAAGAATATGCATCCCAAAATTAGTTACCAAGCATTTAGCTCAAAAGTGCTTATTCTGCAAATTTACTTATCAGGCATTTAGCTGAAGAATATGACCTGATGAACACATTTTCTAATCACATCCATTTTCTAATTAACTAGCACCTAAATATATACATGCACTACTTCAAGACAAAGCGACTAGTTTTAGCCACAAGCCACAAGCCACAGGTACAAAGAATATACTAAAATGGCTTGAAGCTAAAACTAATCGACCATTCATCTTTGGTACTGCAATTTTTTCTTCATAGGGACGCTGCTACCTGAGCTAGATACCACAGACAAAGTGACTCAACAGTACAGGGGAAGGAAGTATCCTGTAACCATATTGACAGTGCCCCTCAGATCTCATAGTTAATATGGCCATCACCGACGACCCCAAACAATGGTTTTAGCGCCAAGCCAGCAGCTCGCCAAAATTGCAAGACAAGATGGCTTGAGGGTAAAACCAGTCATCAATCGCCTTTGGACCTGAATTTCATCTTCACTAGGACGTCAGTCAACCACAACGAAACTGCATAATCTTGAGAAATTTGATGCTAAGTCGAACGCGTTACGCATAATCTTGCAGTTTACTACTCTTATTGACTAACTAGACTCCAGGAAACAACCCTGGCAGTACAATTGACAGAGGAGAAGATTTTATTAGATTAGGTGAACCTTCTGAAAACTAACTATAGTTCTGATCAGCAGATCAGCAATCGGTGCATCAACAAAATATGGAACAACATGCACTGCATGACAACTAGAGCATATGTATTGCACTCAACAGTGAACAGTTCTCATAAGGAAGTGTTCTCAGGTTACCCTTGCATGGACTAAATGTGAGCAAACAGTACATATCAGGACAAGGATTTGATTTGAAGTGCCAGCTATGGATAAAGTCATGCACACTCCAACATAACCATCAAGTCTGCTGCACCTTGACCTTGAGGAAAATAAACTTCATCTCATCTCCGGGAAGAAGAAGAAGAAGAAAAATCCATGGCTGCTGCTCCATGGCCTTGAGTTCTTGCAGCCGCAGCAGATCGAGGAAGAAGAAGACCCGCGAGAGGGAGGGAGGGAACCGCATCAGCATGAGGAAGAAGAAGAAGACTAGAGCAGCATCCAAATCAGATGCAGCCATGGGGCATCCAAATCAGGTCCAACCATGGGCATCCAAATCGAGTCA
>NC_041386.1:691357307-691371921 GCF_002162155.2 Triticum dicoccoides
GGGGGGTGGGGGGAGGGGGGATGATGCATACCTTGCCCAGCTGGACCACGACGTGTGTGAGGAAGTCTGGCGGCTGGAGAGGGGGCCGATGAAGCGGGGAGGATGGGTCAGGTCCAGCAGCTGCCGTTCGGGAAGCGGCAAGTCAGGGATGCGGCTGTCTCAGCTCGGTGTCGGGCGGAGGAGCACCATCCAGGGGGCTGAGCTGCATGTGGGCCGCGTTAGATGTCAGGGGAGGAGCCTCCAGAGTCGTCAGATCCGTGCCGGCAATGGAGGCGCCGCCGCCCCGAAACCTTAGAGCCACGGGGAGGGTTACGGGTGAGCTGCTGCGGGAGGACGAAGGGGAGCGGGTGGCCAGGCTAGGGGAGGTGCTTGCAGGCGATGGCGGAGGGGCTTGCAGGCGAGGTGCGAGAGGCGGCGACATCAATCTGGATCGAGGTGCGAGAAGTGGATCAGAGGGAGCGAGAGGGTTGGGGGTGACGGCTGTGGGACGAGAGGAGGACGAGTGCGGGTTGTGTTAGGTCTAGGTGGGTGAGATGGTGAGGGGTGAGGGCTGTCGTTGGATCCCGGACCATCAAACGGTGGTTGACGCACGATCCGCGTGAAATGCCAATGGACTAATCAAAACGTTGTACGCACTTTGATGACTTTATAACCATCTAAATTGGTCATGATCGATTAAATAATATGCTACAACATGTCGGTTATTTTGTAACATTATAGAATTAGAAAAATAAGAGCAATAGAAAATCTTCGCATCGTGTCACAAATGAGACATGTTTTTCAGAAAAATAACAAACCTGGAATAATACAAATATCCTTAAAAATTGTTCTAAAAAATGAGTTCTTTGCAAAAAAAAATATTTTCTATCTTTGGAGTGTCAAAAATGGTATATATTCATGGCATAGTTTGTTCAAATGATCCCATATTGTGCACAAGGGTGCATCTTGGAATGCCAAACAATGTTACCTAAGGAAGTTTTCAGTTTCTTTGGACAAAAAATTCATTTTCCATTTTGCGAGTGCCCAAAATGAGTTTTTTTTCTGAAGGGCCTATGATATATTTGTTCCAAAATTGGACCACACTATTTTTATAAAATATTAGGCCATATTTAATGTACAATTGACCAAATGGTTGCATGTTAAAAGCTTTGATCCAGCTCTCGTGAAAAAGACAAATTTCCACCGATTCAGTTGGAAGTGGGTCAAATTTGAACTGCAACTGCCTTATAGTTTGCTCTTTATATTTTCAAAAAATCATTTCTATGTACATAAGTATCTATTTAATCATATAAACACCAAAAGTTTTTCCAAGATTCAACCACTAGCTAGGAACGGTCATGCCCGCCGTTTTGAACGCATTTTGAAACGGGCATGAAAAATTAAAAAAAAACAAAAAATTAGAAAAACTTCGCATTGTGTCATCACATTTGACAAAGTTACCAGTAAAAATAATAAACTTGTAATACGGTAATTATTTTTAAAAAGTGTTCTCAGAAACGAGCTATCATGTGTGAAGATTCATGGCTTTCAAGCCAAATGATCAATCTTATGGCCACATTCATGACGTAGTTTATTCAAATAACCTCATATCATGCACATGGGTGCATCTTGGAATGGCAAATAATGTTGCCTAAGGAAGTTTTCATTTTCTTTGGATGAAAAGAATCATTTTCCATTTTTTCGAGTGCCCAAAATGAGTTTTTTTGTGAAGGACTTACCATATATTTGTTCCAAAATTGGACCAAATCAGTTTTTTAAAATATTAGGCCATATACAATGTACAATTGACCAAATGATTGGGTGCTAAAAGTTTTTATCCACCTCTTGTGAAAAAGACAAATTTCCGCCGATTCAGTTGGAAGCGGGTCAAATTTGAACTGCAGCTTCCTTATAGTTTGCTCTTTATTTTTTTTAAAAATCATTTATTGGTACATAAGTATCTATTTAATCAGAGAAACACCAAAAAAATTTCAAGATCCAACCACTTGCTAGGAATGGTCATTCCAACCGTTTTGACCGCATTTTGAAACTTGTATAAAAAATTCAAAAAAACAAAAAATTGGAAAACATCCGCATTGTATCATTATACGTGACCACGTTTCCATAAAAAATAAAAAACTTGTAATACGGTAATTAGTTTTGAAAAATGTTCTCAAAAATGAGATATCATGTGTGAAGATTCATGGCTTTCAAGCCAAATGATCAATCTTATGGCCACATTCATGGCATAGTTTGTTTAAATGATCTCATATTATGCACACGGGTGCATATTTCAATGGAAAATAATGTTGCCTAAGGAAGTTTTCATTTTCTTTGGACGAAAAAATCATTTTCCATTTTTCGAGCGTCCAAAATGAGTTTTTTGTGTGAAGAACCTACCAAATAATTGTTGCAAAATTGTACCAAATCAATTTTATAAACTACTAGGCCATATTTAATGCACAATTGACCAAATGGTTGGGCGTAAAAAGCTTTTATTCACCTCTCGTGAAAAAGACAAATTTCCGACGATTCAGTAGGAAGCAGGTCAAATTTGAACTGCAGCTGCCTCATAGGTTGCTATTTATTTTTCCCAAAAATCATTTTCAGGTAAAAAAGTATCTATTTAATCAGAGAAACACCAAAAGTTTTCTAAGATGCAACCACTAGCTAGGAACGATCATGCCCGCCATTTTGACCGAATTTTGAAATGGGCATGAAAAATTCAAAAATAATTAAAAAATGAGAAACCTTCACATTGCGTCATTATATGTGGCCAAGTTCTCAGAAAAAATAATAAACTTGTAATACAGTAATTATTTTTAAAAAAGTGTTCTCAAAAACGAGCTATCACGTGTGGAGATCAATGGCTTTCAAGCCAAATGATCAATCTTATGGCCACATTAATGGCATAGTTTGTTCAAATGATCTCATATTGTGCACAAGAGTGCATATTGCAATGGCAAACAATGTTGCCCAAGGAAGTTTTCATTTTCTTTGGACGAAACAATAATTTTCCATTTTTTGAGCGCCCAAAATGAGTTTTTTTGTGTGAAAAACCTACCAAATAATTCTTGTAAAATTGTACCAAATCAATTTTCTAAAATACTAGGCCATATTTAATGAATAATTGACCAAATGGTTGGGTTTTAAAAGATTTTATCCACCTCTCATGAAAAAGATAAATTTTCGCTGATTCAGTAGGAAGCGGATCAAATTTGAACTGCAGCTACCTCATAGTTTGTTATATATTTTTTCCAAAAATAATTTTTAGGTAAAAAAGTATCTATTCAATCAGAGAAACACCAAAAGTTTTTCAAGATTCAACCACTAGCTAGGAACGGTCATGCCCACCGTTTTGACCGCATTTTGAAACGGGCATGAAAAATTCAAAAACAAAATTGAGAAACCTTCGCATTGTGTCACTATATGTGGCCAAGTTCCCAGGAAAAATAATAAACTTGTAATACAACAATTATTTTAAAAAATGTTCTCAGAAACGAGCTATCACGTGTGGAGATCTATGACTTTCAAGCCAAATGATCAATATTATGGCCATATTCATGGCATAATTTGTTCAAATGATCTCATATAGTGCACAAGGGTGCATCTTGCAATGGCAAACAATGTTTCCTAAGGGAGTTTTTATTTTCTTTGGACAAAAAAAACCATTTTCCATTTTTTAGTGCCCAAAATGAGGTTTTTTTTGTGAAGAACCTACCATATATTTGTTGCAAAATTGGACCAAATCAAAATTTTAAAATACTAGGCCATATTTAATGTACAGTTGACCAAATGGTTGGGTGTATAAAGTTTTTTATCCACCTCTCGTGAAAAAGACAAATTCCGGTATATTCATTTTCTATTTCTCGAGTTCCCAAAATGAGTTTTTTTGTGAAGAACCTAACAAATATTTGTTGTAAAAAAACCTCTCCATTTTTTAAGAATACTATATCACATTTTATGAACAAATTTGTGTACACTAGAAACATTCTTTATAGATATTAAATGGTTTTTAGTTATATCATTAACATTTTTAATAAATATTTTGATGTCTAATATTTTGAATACATGTCTATATTTTTTAAGACACATTGTACATATTGTTTATATATGTTTAAATTTTTTCAAATACATGATTAACATATTTTCATATATTCCCAACAAAAAACATCTTTTCATACATATGTTTTGATGTTTATATCTTTTTTACATATTGTACATTTTTGTATACATATAAAACATTGTTGATATTGGTTAGAAAAATTAAAATACATGATTAAAAAATTTAGAAAAATTTAAATACATGATTAACATTGTTGATGTTGTTATTTTCCCATTTTCGTTGGGCCAAATATATGTTTTTTTAGTAATATGACAGCATCCCATATTTCTTCATGGATGGGCCAAAGCCTACATGGCACATAGATTATTTTTTTGAAAAGGAGGTGGCCTCGTTCCACCGAGGCCCAAGCCCACCTTGAGCGACACCTTAAGTACCAATGAATCCACGTTCACAACCTCATGACCATTTATATTGGTCGTAATCAAGTAGAAATAAGTTAGTGAACCACTCTTGTCTGCTTTATGACCATTTGATGTAAGGCAATTTCAGGGTTTGAGCCATTTCAAGCGAAATGGCCGTGGATTTACGACCAATTCAGCTAGGGTCACTAAGAGAAGGTCACAAGTTGACATATTTCTTGTAGTGGCTCATAGGGGTAGGGTGTGCATGTGTGCGTTCATAGGGATGAGTGTATGTGCGTGTATATATGAGCGCTTGTGTCTGTACTAATGCTCAAAAAGAAAATTCCTGCAACACGGCCTGTCTTGCAACGGTAGAAAATATCGCTCGGCCGCTCAATCCGCAAGGTGCGTGGTGACAGATCAATTAAAAAATCTGTTAAACGACGTGTAGCTTTTAAGTGATGTGCCGAGGCAAAACTCTTTCTTTTAGAATTTAAATTGTTTAAGATGGAATCGGGTGGTCAACAACGATAGACAGATTCACCCACAAAAAAACAAAATCAAAAAATCAACAACAGACGGACAGATGAATGGATATATGGATTCGACGGACGACGTGTAGATGGATCTAATCTAAACTAGTCCGACCCAACCCGATCGTGTCGATTTGTATCGCGCCCCGTCATCTACTACATGATGGGTTTTACCATCAATGATCGATTGATTTGAGTGGCGGGAATTTGCAGATCTTTTACCAGAAAAGTATACCGGTGGCCGCCTCGTCGGTAGATTTCTGCTAGTCAATCGGGCCGACGCTGAAAGAAACAATTTTTCAAGATAGGGTAGTATTTTTACTAGCAGACTGAATACACGGATGGACAATCATCGGCTGTACTGTAGTCGGCATGCCTCGGTGCATGGCATGTACGTATCGTACGTGTCCTATGAGTATAACAGTACATATATACTGGAAATTGATGGATAAGTCATGTGCATGCATATCGATTACCATAATACTATTGTTGCTCAGTGGCCTACCTCTACAAGAAATATGTCAACTTGCGACCATCACTATTGGTCACTGTATGGTCATTGTTTTTCATTTGCGACCTTTTTATGACTAAAAACAATTGTCAAAATCTGATCGTCTTTAATGAAATTTAACGACCTTCTTGGTGATATGGTCGTAGAAGGCAATGACCAAAACAAAAGGTCATTGGTCCTATGCCCTTTTGTTTTGGTTGCTGACTATCTGCCTAGGCCACGTTGGATCCGACGTGGCAACCTAACGTGCCAAAATTATGATCAAATGAAAAGGTCGCTGATTAGAATCAGCCCGGTACAATTCGGTGTCTATATGGGCCAAGCCCAGTAATTTAGCCCATTTAATGTTATTTTTTTATTCTCGGTCATCTCCATGGACCACCACAAGGGCCAAGCCCAACAATTCAGCATTTTTTTCATGGGCCATGGCCTTTTTGCGATCCATATCTTTTTTGAGCCTCGGTTTTTTTTACACTCCAATTTTTATTTCTTTTTAATTTTCGGCCTCTGTTCCTACCAGTATATTTTGGGCCATAGACTTTTCAAAAGCCCGAATAGATTTGGTCCAATAGACATTTCAACCACTTCTTGATTGGGCCCATACATGCATTTAACTAATAATATTTATATCATAGACATACAGACAGCCCAGATTCAATGCCAATATAATTTCCAGTCCAGAAATGCATTTCAGGTAAACAATATTATTCTAAGAACATGTACATAACTCACAACATTTGAATAACAAGTTAGCAAACACATATACATCAAATTCTCAGGAAAAACAACAGTAGATCCAAATTCCAAGAAAATTCAACATTACAACAAAGTCATGCATCTCCCTAGGTGCAGAAGCAGAGATACAAGAGTTTGTATGCATGCCTAGATCCTGCATGCCTTGCTTCTTCCGACTTCTCTATCCTAGAGCTCGCAACGAAACATGAATGGCGGCCATCATCTATGTTATAAAATAGAATGGTTAGAAAAAAAAGCACATCTAACAGCATGTTAAGTTGTAGGCAGTCTGTCCATTAATTGTAATCACTTAGTAGTTATCCGCCTAAACAAACACAGAAGTACAATGCTTGAGATACATGTATGCAGCAAGAAAAAAAATGAGGCTATAACTTTTCATCGAGGCATGATAGACAACAACAAATGGACATTCTATATGAGAACAAAACTGCATTGATCAAACAGATGTTACGAGGACAGATATGTGACTGCTATAGATGAGTGAATTAACAAAAAAAAAGAACAGCTATAGATATGCATCTGCTTGCCAAATACACATGACTAGTGCAGCTAAAGGATGATGGGCAATTTGCATCTGATGCTACCACTTAATTTCAGTGCATGACAAGACAAAAAGCATGGCATCAACAACATTAGCAGCATCATACTACCATCTTAAATAGATGGACTAAATTGATGGACTCCCATCCATCCATGAGAGAAGACAGTACCTCTGGTTGATGAAGAGAAGAGAAGTCGTACTGTTCCTGTGACCAAACCATCCATCAATGCATCAGAGGAGACCAGACCATCCACCATGAGAGAATCACACAAGTCAAACAAGGGAATGGAAGGAAGAATGGGAAATCACAGGAAGAGAGGGGGTGCTGACCTTGATGGCGACGGTTGCTTAAACTTGAGTAGCACTTGAGTGGGCAGAGGAAGACCATGGCATCGGGGCTCAATCTGGCCCATGGCGTGGTGGATCTGCAAGGTAGAAGAGACGAGGTGAGGAGGAGGGAGAGGGTCATGGCAAATAAGAGGGGGGTTCGGGAGGGATGGACCAGAAACCCTAGCCTCCTCTACTGTTGCGTGGTTGTGCCATGTCGATGAGGCAAGCTGAGAGACGTAGGTGAGGTGAGGGCGGTGGTTCCCGGCGAAGAAGAGCAGAGTGGCCGCCGGCGACGCCCACCTAAAACCCTTGCGCCAGCTGGGTTGCAGACGGTGAAGACAAGTGTGCTGGTGAGCGCGTGCGACCTCGTCGGGACCGAGCACGAGGGACTGGGCGGTTCCATGGGGGAAGGAGGAGGGGGCGGCGAGATTAGAGAGGTGGTGCTGGAGAGGCGACGACGAGGGTGTGGGAGGCAGGGAGGGGGAGGGGGACCTGCGGCAGCGACGTCCGTCTGAATCAGGGGGAGAGTGTGAGAGGGGATCGATGGGAGTTAGGGTTTGGGGTAGTTGGGCTAGGGGTGGGGTTTTCTTTTTCTTTTTTTCTCCTTTTTTCTATAGATAAATGGGATAGATGGATGGATGGATTTGTGCCATGTCATCGATCTGTGGCACAAACGTTTCAACCAATGAGAACAAAGCTTATGTAATTGTATTTTTTCTTTTTGTTTCTCTTGTATTTTTTGCACAAGGGTGCATCTTGGAATGGCATAGTTTTTTCAAAGGGCGCTGATCTGTGCCGGCCGATCGGCCAAGTCGCTCCAACGATCTCCCTGCGTCCATTGGATTCATTCATTCGTAGAATGTTGGATCTGTGTTCTTTCAGTTATCTCTCAGCCCGCATCTCGCACGCACACATGAAAAAAAGAGAGATGCATCCACCTTCTTCTCAACTGCTCGCGCACAACTCTCCCCCATGCGTGTGCCCATGTTTCGTAGGACGGCAACCTGCGAAGTGCCACCGCAACTCTCGCGCGGCAGTGGTGGCTTGCCGGCTCGGAGTCAGGGAAGGGAGGGGCCTGGTTACGCGGCGGCTGGTGTGATCGGATTCTCGATCTGAAGTCAGGAAGACGAGAGGGCGACACACACACAAGGGAGACGTAGTCTCAGACGCATGATGAGATTGGATTGCATGATGCGTGTGTGACCTGTGAATCGTTGGACCGGCGCGCCGTTGTTAAACGTTTCCCTTTTTCAAATGACATCATATTTTGCACAAGTTTGCATCTTGGAATGGCAAACAATGTTGCTTAAGAAAGTTTTCATTATCTTTGCATGAAAATTTCATTTCCCATTTTTCAAGTGCCCAAAATGACTTTTTTTAAGAACCTACCAAATATTTGTTGAAAAATTGGACCAAATCATTTTTCTAAAATATTAGGACATATTTAATGTAAGTTGACCAAATGGTTGGGTATCAAAATCTTTGATCCACCTCTCATGAAAAAGACAAATTTCCGCCGATTCAGGAGGAAATGGGTCAAATTCGAACGATGGCTGCCCCATAGTTTGCTCATGAATTTTTCCAAAAATAATTTGTAGGTACATAAGTTTCTATTTAATCGGAGAAACACCAAGAGTTTTCTAGGATTCAACCGCTAGCTTGGAACGGCCATGCCCGCCGTTTTGACCCCATTTTCCCATTTAGAAACGGGCATAGAAAATTTTAAAAAGATCAAATAATTGAAAAACCTTCGCATTGTGTCATGCGACCAAGTTATGAGGAAAAATCATAAACTTGTAATACGACAATTTGTTTAAAAAAGTGTTTTCAGAAATGAGCTATCAAGTGTGAAGATTCGTGGCTTTTAAGTCAAATGACCAATAATATGGCCACATTCATGGCATAGTTTGTTAAAATGATCTCCTATTGTGCAAAATGATGCATCTTGGAATGAAAAAATGTTGCTTAAGAAACTTTTCATTTTTCGAGTGCCCAAAATGAGTTTTTTTGTGAAGGACCTACCATATAGTTGTTGCAAAATTGGGCTCCATTAATTTCTAAAATAATAGGCCATATTTAATGTACAATTGACCAAATGGTTGAGTTTCAAAAGCTTTGATCCACCTCTCATGAAAAAGACAAATTATCGCCGATTCAGTAGGAAGTGGGTCAAGTTTGAACTGCAGGTGCCTCATAGTTAGCTCATGAATTTTTCCAAAAATCGTTTTTAGGTACATAAGTATCTATTTAATCAGAGAAACACTAAAAGTTTTTCTAGGATTCAACTGCTAGCTAGGAATGACCATGCCCGCCGTTTTGACCCCATTTTGAAACGGGCAAAGAAAATTCAAAAAAATCAAATAATTCGAAAACCTTCGCATTGTGTCTTTATATGTGACCAAGTTATGAGGAAAAATAATAAACTTGTAATGCATTTTTTTTTAAAATTGTTCTCAGAAATGAGCTATCAAGTGTGAAGATTCATGGCTTTCAAGCGAAATGATCAATCTTATGGCCACATTCATGGCATAGTTTGTTAAAATGATCTTATATTGTGCAAAAGTATGCATCTTGGAATGAAAAACAATGTTGCTTAAGGAAGTTTTTTTTCTTTGGATGAAAAATTCATTTTCCATTTTCCGAGTGCTTAAAATTAGGTTTTTTGTGAAGGACCTACCATATAGTTGTTGCAAAACTGGACTCCATTAATTTTCTAAAACAATAGGCCATATTTAATGTACAATTGACCAAGTGGTTGGGTTTTAAAAGTTTTGATCTACCTCTCGTGAAAAAGACAAATTACCGTTGATTCAGTAGGAAGTGGGTCAAGTTTGAACTACAGCTGCCTCATAGTTTGCTCATGAATTTTTCCAAAAAATATTTTTAGGTACATAAGTATCTATTTAATCAGAGAAACACCAAATTTTTTCTAGAATTCAACCGCTAGCTAGGAACGGCCATGCCCGCCGTTTTGACCCCATTTTGTAACGGGCAAAGAAAATTCAAAAGAAAAATCAAATAATTGGAAAACCTTCACATTTTGTCTTTATATGTGACCATGTTATGAGGAAAAATAATAAACTTGTAATACGACAATTTGTTTAAAAAGTGTTCTTAGAAATGAGTTATCAAGTATGAAGATTCATGGCTTTCAAGAGAAATGATCAATCATATGGCGACATTCATGGCATAGTTTGTTAGAATGATCTCATATTGTGCAAAAAGATGCATCTTGGAATGAAAAACAATGTTGCTTAAGGAAGTTTTCATTTTCTTTGGACGAAAAATTCCTTTTCCATTTTCCGAGAGCCCAAAATGAGTTTTTTTGTGAAGGACCTACCATATAGTTGTTGCAAAATTGGACTCCATTAATTTTCTAAAATAATAGGCCATATTTAATGTACAATTGACCAAATGGTTGGGTTTCAAAAGCTTTGATCCACCTTTCGTGAAAAAGACAAATTATCGCCGATTCAGTAGGAAGTGGGTCAAGTTTGAACTACAGCTGCCTCATAGTTTGCTCATGAATTTTTCCAAAAATCATTTCTAAGTACATAAGTATATATTAAAGTTTTCTAGAATTCAACCGCTAGCTAGGAACGGCCATGCCCGCTGTTTTGACCCCATTTTGAAACGGGCATAGAAAATTCAAACAAAATCAAATAATTGGAAAACCTTCACATTGTGTTTTTATATGTGACCAAGTTATGATCAATCTTATGGCTACATTCATGGCATAGTTTGTTAAAATGACCTCATATTATGCAAAAGTATGCATTTTGGAATGAAAAACAATGTTGCTTAAGGAAGTTTTCATTTTCTTTGGACGAAAAATTCATTTTCCATTTTTCGAGTGCCCAAAATGAGTTTCTTGTGAAGGACCCACCATATAGTTGTTGCAAAATTGGACTCCATTAATGTAGAATTGACCAAGTAGTTGGGTTTCAAAAGTTTTGATCCACCTCTCGTAAAAAAAACAAATTACTGCCAATTCAGTAGGAAGTGAGTCAAGGTTGAACTGCAGCTGGCTCATAGTTTGCTCATGAATTTTTCCAAAAAAACATTTTTAGGTACATAACTATCTATTTAATCAGAAAAACACCAAAAAATTTATAGGATTCAACCGCTAGCTAAGAACGGTCATGCCCGCCGTTTTAACCCCATTTTGATACATGCATAGAAAATTCAAAAAATATCAAATAAATGAAAAACCTTCACATTGTGTCTTTATATGTGACCAAGTTATGAGGAAAAATAATAGACTTAAAGTAATGTGTGGAAAACAAAGTAAAGTAGAGCCGTTGCTGGTGGCAGAGACGAGTCCAGCGAGGCCGAGGAGACACTCCGGTTTACCGACGGTAGCACCAAATGGGCGTACAACGCATGGTAGCTGGAGCCCAGACACAACACACATCCATCTCATCTGTCAGCGCCTCCACGGCTCCACCCGGCCGGCCGGCCGAGTAGACGGGTTATCTATCCTATCCAGGCACCGAAAGTTAGCTGGGTCCTGCAGAATCCACACTATTAGCTCTAGCTGCTCGGTCACTTCAGCAGCGCCAGCGACGCTGCTAGCGACCAAACGCGCGCTTTGGCATGTTTGCCGGCTGCGTCACCACGTAGCTAGCACGCCCTGCCCACGGGAAGAATATTTGTTGGCTCCTTTTTCACCTTTGGCAATATCACCATCAAACACGGGATTTCACTTTGTCTCCTCCGTCGCCGTCGTCGCTCGTTGCCGTCGCGGCCGTGGTGCGTGTCCGAGTCTCCATGGGCACACGTACACTTGGACCTTCTACACGCCAGCGGCAACAACAATTTACCCATTCTTCCTGTTTGTTTCTTTGGTTGTTCCTTGAACTGGCTAGCTAGGTAGTACTAGCTTCCTGTGAAATTTTCACTTGCTCACTGAGAGTCAGGCAGCTTGCATTGGCCCTGCTAGCTAGTGCGGCCACCGTTAAAACTGAATTGTCGGCATGATCATCTCTCGCTGTCCGCCTGATTAGTGGAGGCTATGCACACTTCTTCCAGAGCATAATTATAACCCAGAATCTCGCTCCTCTAATGGAGGTATATATGCTAACTTTATTTATCTCTCTAACTAAGGCTGGTCACAATGGGGAAGAACATAAGCTAGTAACTTACACATTTTCCTAGATTATGTTACTACCTTCATAGTGGGTAAGAACATCTATGTAGTGTCATGCAACGATGTATTTATTACATTATAGACTCATTGTTTCTTGAAGTGTGTGATGTTCCGGTAACTTAGCTAATTACCACAAGCACCTCTCTCTTCATTAAATATGTGCCACATAAGCAAAGTTGTATTGGAGTGTGTGATGTTACTCCTAAGTTCCTCCCCATTGTGACCAGCCTAATGAACTTCTTTACGTACGGGGTTATCATGCATGGGAATACCACTGCCACTAACTAACTGATCGGTCGATGGACGTAGCAACGACAAGATCACCTATTAAAGCTGGCCGAGTGATGGATGTGGATACGTACGCACGTAGTAGTAGTGTACTAATTTGGTGGGGAGAAAAATATTCAGATACTCGAGCATGTGCTGTAGCTACGTGCATGGTGTCATCTCGTGTGCGGATTGGGGGCCATGCAAGCATGATGACCGAATCAGCGGGGAGTTGTCGTCGTCCCGTCGGCCAGTGCGGGTGAGTGGGTGTGGATGGGCCGGCTCGGCGATCGTCGATCGCCATGGCTTTCCGACGCCAGACGCCACCACCGGACGGCGACCGAATTCCGTCGCTCCACGGGACACTCACTCCTTTTGCTGCCCTGGGCAGGGCCAGCTCGTCGTGTCCTCCCTTTTCCCGGGTATTTCTTGCTCGGCTACAACTGACCACCGACGGCGACGACCACCAACGGCGACGTACGTACGCTTGTCAATGTCCGTTGAATTCCTTCTGCTTTCTTTCTTGCTAGCTGGTCCCTCCTGAAAGAGGAAAGAAGATAGAAAACAATACCCACATCTTTTTTTGGCGATAATGGATAGCTAGAATGTCAGTGCGTATCTGGTTTCCCTTTAATTTTGTTCCTTATGTGTAGGCCATGTATTGATCGGGTTATGTAAATGGGAAGCTGATTTGCACTTGACACGAGCTAACACTAAGTCAGCTATTGATATATCATGGATGGATGGATGCTTTGATTGGTTTTTAATTAACTTTGCATGCATGGAGCCGGCCGTGCGTGACTGCTGCAAAGCCGTAGGGATTTGCTTTTGTATATTCATTCATTCATAACTTCGAGCAAAACAAAGATCTGGTCCACCTCGAGATATCCTGCAACAAGTCCATGTATATGTACTTTCCAGGTGGCAGATTTTTTTTCAGTCCAGAGTCAATTAGCCGACTGAAATCTGGTGAGCGGAGAGCAACTCTATTAAATTAGTTGACGAGAACCACTTTTTGTTAAAAAAATATAATTGACCACTTGCAATAATCCATAGTGCACATCAATTGATCACGAAAAAGGTTCCCCGCTTTGTATTACAAAGCAACCATCAAAACATCCAGATAGGTGCTGGGGCCGCAGCACAAACAAGCCCAAAAAACAGAGGAAAAAAAAGGAAGAAAAACAAATGCCAACAACGGCAGATCAACGAACGAAGATGACCGGCGACCGCTACATCCTCCGGAGAAGTACCACCACGTTTTCAGCACCCGAAGCGCCGCGTACCAAGCAACACCTTCAAGAAGGAGGCGACGACGACGCCGCTGCTGCCCGGACTAGTCCTAGGGTTTTCCGCGGTACGCGGGAGGCAGTGAGGGGAAGGGGTGTACCCGACGCCCTTCACGAAGGTCCGGCGGCACCCACAAGCACCGCCCCGTCGGGGCCGGGCGAGCCTCCAGAGATTTCTCCAAACCCACCCCCCCCCACCACCCCCGACGAATCAAAGTGCACCGCCCATCACGCCGCCCACCAATATGTGCCACCACGGTCACCGAATCAACTGCGCCATCTCCCTGAGGTCACCGACACGAGACCTGGAGGACGGGAGAAGGGAGAGTGGCCATGGGGGCATTCGCAACATAGCCACGTGAGGGGACAACCACCACCGCCATCGGGGAGCCGACCGGACGCACGGACAAGGGGCCTGCCAGGCACCGAGGCCCGGCCGGACCCAAAAGGGTCCGGACAGCCCCTGCCGTCACGCTGCAGCTCACCGGCCGACGAAACCGCCACCGCCCGCACACCACCACCACTTCACCACCAACCAGGGAGCAGCGTCGCCACGCACCGAGTCGCCCGCCCTAGCCCAGATGGAGCCCGAAAGGGCCCAGATCTGGGCCGCGCGGGCGCCGCCGGCCACCAGCACCGCCACGCCGCCCCGCGGCCAATGGCCGCGCCGCCGCACCGAGACCACAAAACTCGCCGGGATCCCACCGCCGAACCACACCGCAGCTAGCCGACCTGCACCGCCGCCATCGGGGGGCCCCGCGCCCCCCATGAGCGTGCGGGAAAGGGACGGCC
>NC_041386.1:691372203-691399042 GCF_002162155.2 Triticum dicoccoides
CGGGCGGACGGGAGCGCGTGGGAGGGGAAGGGGGAGGGGGAGAGGGAGGTGGGGCGCACGCGGCCGGCGGCCGGCAGCGGCGGCGGGAGGAGAGGGGAAACCCTAGTCGCGGGAGCTTACCGCCCTTGTCCTGTCCGTGCACATCAATTGATTAAAGAGAAGAAAACATGTTGGCCCGGGTATAAAGTAAAAAGGAGCTCAAATCACGAAAGGACGGGTTAAGGCATAATTTGCGCAAAATTCTTTTGCTTCCCAGTGGTCCAAGCCCCTACCCACCTCCGTGATTTTTTTAGCAACAATGAGGGTATGGGGTGATTTTTAGTTGAAGACCCTAGCATACCTATCTTTTCAATTTTTTCAACGCACGAGAATTCACAGCTAATGGGTGGCTAGCATTTTGCAGAGATGCATGAGTGGCGCGCAAAACCATCCCAATGTTGTGCCAAACAGCCACCTGATCCGTACCTAGTAAATAGGAAACCATGGCGGCCCATATTCTCTTGGAATATTAACATTCAAAGAGCATGTGAGGAGCAATCTCGGAAATGGCTTTGCAGAGCTAGCTTATAGGTTGGTGAGGCTATCCTCTTGTCATGAGTCGGTCCGACGTCCAAACATGATTCCAAAGGGTGAACCGTGCAAATATCCTATGTTTAGGAGGCTCTCAATCCTCTGGGGTTACTTCATTCACGTAGCTTGACCTGAGATGATGTGTACTTTTCCCATATATCGAGCATGTAAATAGAAGTGGCTGACCTCTAAAACAACAAAATAGCTTAACATGCGAATATTCCTATCCGATCTTGGTACGATGGTTACATGCTACAATATGGTGGTCTTTGGTACCAAATTAGGGAGGCAATCGATGGTTGTTATCACACATCGTACGTGAATTGGACGTAATTCATCATTCGTATATCAGCTCTCCTAAAACAGTTCCATTCCATGTGTTGATTTTCATCAACGGCATATAGTAGTACTTATTAACTAAATGAAATTTCATGAGCACTCAACTCTGTTTCTTGACCTCTTAAACTATTATGTGGGCCGGGCATGTTAATTTTTTTAATTGAAATAGGGAAGGACATCTGCCTTTTCATTGATTAAGGAGAAGGAAACAAGTTGGCAGAGACCCAAAGTAAAAAGAGCTCAAATCACAAAAGGACTGGTTACAACCTAATTTGCATAAATTGTTTTGCTTCCCAATGAGCCAAGGTCGACCTTCCTCCTTGATGTTTGCACTTGCACAGAGGTCGCTAGCGATTCGTAGTTGAAGATGTCAGTATTCCCTTTCTTTCAAGATTTGCAATGCATGAGAATCCACATCCAGGGAGTGGCCTTTAATTTTGCGCGGAAGCCTCGGTGGCACCAAAAGCTGCCTTTTCCATACCTACAAATAGGTTAGCATCACACTCCTGCAAATAGGTTAGCATCGCCACGTGATCCATACTTGCCTATATCCTCTTCAAATATCTGTAATTCAAATATGCATGTGAGAACCAATCTCGGGGGCTTCCTAGGAGGGACGGAATAAAAGATTGGTTAGAGCATCTCCAACAGCCGCGCACGGTAAAATGCCCATTTAGCGTGCGCGGCAAGTTTTCGCGCGCTCCAGCGGAGGCGGGAAACAACCGTGCGCGGTAAACATTTGTGCGCACAGGAGAAAGCTGTCGGTCGCACGATAGATTTGGCGCGCCGCTTCCGGCGCGCCTATAAAATGCGGCGCTCGCCACGCGGTGCTCCACACTGCCACGTGCGCATTTCCCCCTCCTCGCCATTTTCTCTGCTTCCTCGTCGCTTCAGCGCCCCGCCACCATGCCGCCGCGCCGGCGGGGATCATCGGGCTACCACGGCGTCCGCCTGCGCCCCTCCGGTGCCTACTACGTCGAGATCCGGTCCGGTGACGTCCGCCTAGGCCTCGGCACATTCGAGACCTCGCACGAGGCCGCCCGCGTGTACGACGCGGCGGCGTGGCGCCTAGGGAGGCCTCGCGCGCAGATGAACTTCGACGACATCTACACGTGCCAGCAGGCGCAGCGCGTCGCCCCTCCGCCTCGTCTGATAACAGACCAGGACCGTGAGGACCACCATCGGCTGCAGCGCCACCTCCTCATCGTCGAGGAGGACGAGCAAGCCATGGCGGAGTGGCGCCGGCACCACCCGGAGGACATCGCCGCCAAGAACGCCTTCTGGGCGGAGAGGACAGCAAGGCACCGCGCGGAGCGTGCGGACAGGCGTCGGCGCAAGGCACTGGCCATATCGCAGTGCGATCTCGTTGACGCAGGCGGGAAGTCATTCTTCTCCGCTGACGATGAACGTTGGGATGACATCTGGCTCGATACCTTGGACAACACCACCGAGGATGATGATGATGATGATGAGGAGGAGGACGACGATTGGGAGTAGGTTCTAGTTGTACCGTAGTTTATGATCTAGTTGCACCATAGTTTTTTTATCTAGTTGCAGCGTAGTTATCTATCTATGTGATGTATCGTTTTATCTATGTATTTTGAAATATCTATGTATAAAATCTATCTATCTATCTATGCATGTGCACCGTAGTCTAGAGTGTTTGTGCGAGAGCGCGCGCGCTGCATTTTTACGCGCTGCTGGAGCTACGCGCGCGTGCTGCATTTTACCATGGCTGCTGTAGCCAGCGCTGCCCGCCGCGCCAAACCAGCCGATGGGCGCGCTGTAAAGTGGTTTTTAGGGCGCCGTGCGTTGGACAGCTGTTGGACAGTTGGAGATGCTCTTAGGCCATCCTCTTGTCACAAGGCTGTCCGCCCTCCAAAGAAGATTCTAAAGAACGTAAGCCTTGGGAATATCCACATACCTTCAGGGTGTACTTCATTTGAGTAGCTTGAGATGATCAGTGCTACTTTACAGCTTTATTGGACATAAACTATATCACGGCAAACAGAAATGTTCGGCTCCTCAGATAGTTCCATTCCATGTGATGATCTCCATCCCTTGTATGACTTATTTGCTTGTCGTACTTGCCATTTGACTCTATTTCTCGCTCAAATGAGAAGGATTAAATCATGGGTGCACGTTTTGCCTATCCAAATTAATCAGTCACACGAGCACAAGCAATAGTACCCATGCGTATATACAACAACAGCATCAACAACACCAATAAGCAAAAGAAACAAATACACATGCATGATAGAGTTTACTTTAAACTATCAAGTCTAGTTTAATTTGATGCGGATGATTGAATGATCGGCTCCGGTATCTATGTCCACGGACACATCCACGCGTTCGCGGACAGATAATGAGTTGGTTGGAGATGGCCAAACTCATGCATGGCAAAGCCACACGCACAAATAAAAGGCCGAGGCCAAGGATTCTCCCTCCACTATGATCCCCTGGCCTGGCTTTGCTGTGTGATCTCCTCCAAGAGGTCGGCTCCCTAATCATCACGTCGGCCAGTACCCGGCGGCTGTGCACGTAACGTAACTGCTCCCGCATGCACCGTCGGCCGCCACTACGTTGCCTTCGGGGATCGGGCGTCTAATTTTCCAACCGGGCTCTCACCCCTTTCCATTAATTTTGCAATCAACGGAAATACATCAGTCTGAAGCCAAGTCCTTTGTCATCCAACCAACTACCCAACAGAGGAAACTAGACCGAATTGAGATAAGAAAAAGGAGACTGAAAGGAGAGGAGCGAGTTGGCGCACCATCAGGAAACCCACTGCTTGATGATCCTGGAGCGGACCATCCGCCGTGGGGCGAAAACCTGATGACACTAACATGCCACTGCCCAACTAAGAGGAGTTCAACGATAAGACTACTGATAACAAGGTTTGCCGCGGCAAAATACTACCAAAAGAAGCCAGAACCAGCGGGCATCAGACCCCAGTGGAAGGCAAGATCAGAAAACAACTGCGGAGCTCAGCTAACCGATCTGGATCCCATCATTCTTGCCGAGGAGAAGTCTGCCACGAGGGAAGGATCTATCCGCCAACGCAGCAGCCGCGTGAGCCAATCTCTTCACACCAGTTTGAAACTTCACCTTGTCATCTTCTTTAAGCAAACCTGCCCAATATAACATAAAAGAACATGCAGTGAAAACAGCCTCCAGCAAAGTGCGAGCAATATGTTTATCAAAAGTGACTTTATTGCGAAGGTTCCAGATCCCCCAGCAAACAGCAGCGATAATCATCATATAGAAATGTTCCCCTCCTGGAAAGAACCTATACAACCATGCCCAACTTTGCCAAAGCGATCTGGGACAGCAAGATGCCCCACCCGTCATTCCCAGCACGCCCCAAACTGTGCGGGCAAGTGGGCAAGTAAAGAATAAATGGTTTGCTGTTTCAACATTTGTGCAAAAAGAGCATGTAGGATTCCCAGGCCACTTCCTAGCCCGCATATTATCTCTTGTGAGCACAACATTTTGAAAAAGTTGCCACAAGAAATTTTTGATTTTCAGTGGGATAGGGGCTTTCCACACCCATTTATAGTTGGGGCCAGATAGGTTCCTTTCTAACCACTCATAAACCGACTTAGTCATAAATTTTCCTTTACTATTATGCTTCCATGAGATAGTATCCGAGGAGTTATTCAAAGACAGCTGCTTGGCTTTCATAACCATCCAAGCCCATTGATTGTTCAGCTCACCAAACAATCTGCGTCTAAAACCCAGATTATAATTGTTTGCAACCCAGGAAGCAACAATACATTCTTGATCTTGGCAAATACTAAATAGATCCGGGAAGCGCTCACACAGAGCTGTATCATCTACCCAAGGATCATGCCAGACCCTAGCCAAGTCCCCACTATTGATATTAACTTTCCTTCCAGCCATGTATGTGTCTTTGACTTTCATGATTGCTTTCCAACACGGAGAGTCCGAGAAACGGCTCCGAATATCAGCTATTGTTTTGTTTTTAAAGTATCTAGCCCTCACAATACGTTGCCATAGGCCATCGCCTGTTTCAAGTTTCCACCACCATTTAACAAACAGACTAATGTTCTGCTTATGAAGATCCTTAATTCCCAACCCCCCAATCTTCTTAGAACGACATATTCTATCCCATTTCACCATATGATATCCATGTTTCTTGTTTTTTCCCTCCAAAAAAATCGTTTGCGATGTTTATTCATTTTTTCAATAAAAGTTTTATTGAAAAGAAACATCAACATAAGATAGGATGGAATCCCATCCAGGTTGGACCCTAATAAAGTGAGTCTGGCTCCTGAGGATGCTGCATAAGCAATCCAAGCATCCAATTTTTTAATCATCTTACCATCCAAGAAATCCAACTCTACATTCTTAAGAGTAGAGTATGTAACAGGAACACCCAAATATCTCATGGGCAGGGTGCCCACTTGGCAGTTAAACATGTCTGCATATACTAAGTCAGTTTCGTTATCTCCTCCGATAGTAAAAACCTCACTCTTGTCAAAACTGATTTTCAATCCTGACATGAGTTCAAAGAGATAAAGCAATAGTTTGACATTGATAGCTTTATCAATATCATGTTCAAAACACACAACCGTATCATCCGCATATTGAAGGATGCCAACTCATCCTTCAATAAGATCAGCAGCTAAACCTTTAACGAGACCGTTTTTGTGTGCTGAAAGCACCATTTTAGTCAGGCATTTAGCCGCAATGTTGAACAGAAAGGGGGAATGAGGGTCACCTTGCCGTACCCCCTTAGCACTTTGTATGTAAGGGCCGATCTCATCATTGATTTTGATACTTACCGTGCCATTCTTAAGGACTTGAGATACCCACCCACACCACTTAGAGTTAAAACCACGCTTCTCATGGCAGTCAAGCAAAAACTCCCAATTAACTTTGTGGTAGGCTTTTTCAAAATCAAGTTTAAGGATCACCCCCACTTGTTTTTTGACATGAGTATAATGCAACACTTCTTGCAGGGAGAGAATACCATCAACAGTATGTCTCCCCTTAATAAAGGCATTTTGCTGGACACTAAGCAACTTATGAGCGTATTTGCTCACCCTAATGTCCATTGCTTTGGTGATTAGTTTATAGGGGCAACGAAGCAAGCAAATGGGTCTATATTGCTGGATTTTTGTAGCATCAGTAGATTTGGGCAAAAGAGTTATAATGCCATAGTTAAGGCGTTGCACGTCCAACTTGCCTTCATAGAACCACTCAAATAGACAGAAAAGATCATGGGCGACCACCTCCCAGCAATGTTGATAGAATTCAACGGGGATGTCATCCAGACCAGGAGCACGGTTGGATTTCATGTCAAAAAGAGCTTTTTTAATCTCCTCAAGAGAAAAAGGTCAAGTTAAGTCTTCGTTATCAGCAGGAGTAATTCGCTCCTCCTGAGACCACAAGTTTGCATCAATTTGGCAAAGGTTGCCCAGTGCCGGCCCAAAAAGGGTTTTATAATATTCTGTGGCATGAGATAGCAAGTTATTGGTCCCTTCTATAGTCACAGATCCGTACTCAAGGGATTTCATGGAGTTTTTCCTGTGACGCCCATTAGCTACTTTATGAAAGAAGTCACTGTTATTATCCCCTTTCAACAACCACTTCTCATTAGAGAACTGGTGCCAATGAAGCTCTTCCTCTGCATACATATCATTAAGCTCTACTAGGATATCGAGCTTCCTCGTATAAGCCTCCTGATCGGGCGTCTAATGATTTGCATTAGCAGCACCTAACACCCCACCACGCTCGTATAAGGACAAAAGAATAGTACTAGGAATCCTATGTAGCAGCGGCTAGTGGGTGAATGATTGAGCTATGCTTGAGCTGAGTTGATAATCAGAGCCTTCTTCAGGACTGGCACAAACCAAATCCGCACTGCTTTTATTTCTTTGATAGAACCTGCACTGTTAAAAGATAAATTGTAAGAACAATTTCAGGTTTTTTTAATGGTTTTCTTGTGTATACTACTACTAAATGTGTCCTGAACAGAGGAAGCAATTCCAGCAAAAATGAAAATCAGAAAAGAAAATGCGAAGAACAACTGTCTAAGCGTCAATTCTCTGGTTCTGTCTGGCTATTTCGGAGAACCATTCTACCATTCTGGACTCACCCGCACCAAACGACATGTAGGTACCACCATACCAAATCAGAGCAACGACCCGTCGAAAACTAAATGTATGAGCATGAAGATTGCGAGCCATATGGCGACGGACGACACTCTCGATCTGATGCATACAGGACATATAGGTGGTCGCCCCTGATCTAGGAAACATTCTTCCTAGCCTGGAGGAGGCTTCAGTTCCAGAGTTGTCTGGAGTGTCCCCTGTTGGGTGTAGGTCAGGTGTAGCGTCAATTCAACTGTATGGTAAGCTTTTGGCGTGCAGGCAACCAGACAAGAGACTAGTGCATTTGACAAAGGAAAGCTAACTAACTATTGAAAAATATATTTATCTATGTTTAATGATGTGCTACCTGATGTGGTGTGTAGAAAACCTCTCTCAATTAGCATCTGGCTTCAGAAACAAGCGAAGATAGAGCTCATGAGTAAGATAATTACAATTTAATCTCGAAAGAACTCGCGTCTCGCCAAGAGAACAGAACTCCCCTGCATTCTGGCTGGCAAATTAACTCTACAGCAAAAAGCTTATAAGCCGAGTGTGCAAACCACTAGTCAAATACTAATTTCACCACGGCAAAAGATACACCGGGCGTCTATGCGCACTCCGCGTATACCACGGTATTACAGTTGCGTATCGGTTAAATTGCATTTTTTTTATGTTTGACTTTGATCATACATGTCAGCATATAAACATTTCGTCCTTATATACGTAGACTGATATTCAACTGCATCTATCGCTAATACTCCACTTCAAGACCAAAATTCATCATACATATCAAAGCATTAAGTAATAAAACAAAGCACTGCATCAAGCAAGGTGACATAATGTTGATAGTATATTCTCTTTACCTTCGGTCCATCAACGAGACAACTAGGCAACTATATTGTTTATCTTAGTGACAATAACAATCTACAAGCCTTTCTGGTCTTTCTGCCACTCAGATAGATTACTTGGAAGGTTATACCCAACCAACATACAAAAATCTATCTTAGAGATCAATCATACAAACATGGGAAAATTACATCTTATTGAACACAATCATGTTAGACAGCTCATGAGATATTTGCGTCGAAGAACGGGGGAGAGATGCCACAAAGCCAGTCCAAGGCACGCTACCCGCACATGATCATCGGTGCAACAAAGTTGATGAAGCAGCGGTGCGAAAGTTCCCGCATATTCATGGTTGGGTTGGGGAGGGGGTATATATAAAGGGGTCAGGACGAAGAGGCGCTAGGGGGAGTTGTTCTCCAATCATGGATGTTTGTGTAGTCTTTGGATATATATAGGGCCTCCATGATCTTAGGTTATTTATCTACTTCTACTTTTCTGTATGACATGTAATATTGTCTTTGGATAGGACCTCCTCTATCTTAGTTTATTTATGAGTAAAATTACAAAAAAAACACCATAATTGTGCAAAAATCATCGAACACCCACCAAAATGCATGTTTTCAGGTGGTTTTTGCTGCCAAATTATGATGTTTTTTTGCAATTTACTCATTATTTATCTACTTTTACTTTTTCTGTAGTGACACTTTTTTTGCAGGAACTGTATGACACCTTTTGTTTAGACGTATTGACTCTGTGCATCTTGCTACGTACTCCCTCCATTCCATAATTCTTGTTGTAGTTTCAGTTCAGGAGTACTAGAATCTGCGCATTCAATCGGTGCGATTGTATTAGCTTGATATATGAAAAATTCCTTATAAATAAAAAATGCAAGTTTGGGCTAGGACAGTGTCAGCATCCGACAGCCTTAAACCACGTCATCGTCAAGTCTGCGTGTAGTGATGACACTGGCCGCACCAGGCTCCACAGGTCGCCAACTCGCCATCGCCGGGCCCGGTGACGGAGGGAGTGTGTAGGGTGCCACCGCCGTTCGCCGCCTCGGCCAACGCGGGGTTAGAGAGGCCGTTGAGCTCGTAGGCGGTGAGCCTGTCGAGAGCGTCCCAGTCCCTGTTGTACTCGGTCGGCGGCGGCGGCAGGAGCCCGCCGGGGACGACGTGCTCGAGTGGTGGGAGCTTCATGAACTTGTCGTACAGGGTGCTGGTGCCGTTGTGGCAGGCGTTGTTGATCAGGTGGTCCAGCGTTGACGATGACTGGTTGGTGGGCTTGGTCTCCTGCCTGCATGATGCCGTGGATGAGCGGCCCTTGTAGCTGAGGATGTGGTCGAGCCCGTCGTCGCTGGCGGAGCAGTGCTTCATCTGCGCCTTGGCGTGGTCGGTTGCGGCGGTCAACGTCGACGAGCACTTGGTCTGGCTGCCCTCCATGGCACCGGCGCCGACTAGCTTGTTGGACGATGCGCCGCCACCGTCGTGGTTCTGGCCATCTTGGTGCTGCACGGCGATGTTCTTCTTCTTGAACACCCGGCAGATGACCCACCCGTCCTCCTGCGTCGATGACTGGTCGCCGGCCATGCCACGTATCTGTTCATATGATACGTATAGACAATGTAAAAAAATTGCGGGTTAACAGGTGTTTTTATTGCAAAGTTTTACTGTTACAGTCGAGACCCCACAAATTCTCAATACACGGTAGAACCGAGTTTAACCATAGACAGTGTCAATTGACTAACCAAGCGCGCGTTACGTGCTTAATTACATGCAATTGTTTGTCGTGACTAGACCATGCTAATTATGCATGGGTTGAATTTTCGAAGGAACTACTTCTAGTACTACCTCAAAAGGCATGTCGATGGATCTACTCGCTCCGTTTCTAAATATAAGTCTTTGTAGAGATTTCACTAGATAGACTACATACGAAGCAAAATGAATGAATCTAAACTTAAAATGCATCCATATACATCCGTATGTAGTTCATAGTGAAATCTCTACAAAGACTTACATTTAGGAACGGAGGAAGTACTAATTATGCATGCTCCGTAATGGAGGTTTGTCAGTAGTTTGTCATATGCCGGTGTCTCCATATACAAAGGTCCAATATTCGATTATTTGGACATACCAGTAGCAGCAGTAGTTTGTCATACAAGTTTTTTTTTTCTTGAGACAGTGTGGTGTAGTTGTGTCAACTGTGAAGTAGCTTCTGCAGAGCCCTGTCCGCTAAACCTATGCACTTTAAACGCTAAAGAAAATAACGTTAACAAATTATTATGATGCTCGATCAGCGATCTTTTTTTTGTCTGAACATGTGTATGATCGTATGTCAAGTATACGTGATATATCATATACTATGTCCGATCGTATGCTTACTTTTTCAAAAAAATTATGATTTAAGAGAAACACTAAATAGGACTTAACTTTAATAGTAGTATATTTTTCATAGCTTCTGCGCATCGGTATGCTAAACCATACACATGTCGTGTATTGAGATTATGTTTGTTTGCAAGTATGCTAAACCAAGTATGTCCCCACTCGCAAATTTACAACTAATTCCATTGCACAATGTCATGTGTGTCCCCATTCCCAACCACCACCCGGACATAATCTTCACTAGACTTTGTCGTCTACAGTCGCATATGTGCAGGCATGCACCACAATGTCATGCAATTGCGACGTACTACAGTATTGTACAGTCTGGAGACTGGCGGAGAGAGACTGTACTAGTAGAGCACGTACCGGGGAAGAGTCACTGCTGGAGTAGTAGGTGGCGTCGCCGGCCGTGGGGTTGACGGGGACGGCGTGGTGGAGGCGGTACTCGTGCATGATCCAGTCGGACTTGTGGCCGTGCGGGGCGCGGGCTTTGTAGAAGACGAGCGTCTTGCGCATGCCGATGCGGCCGGAGCCGGCAACGGAGTAGATGGCCTTGTCCCGGCCGGTGGCCTTCCAGAACCCGGCGGCGGTGGCGCGGTTGGTGCGCGTCCCAGTGGGGTACTTCTTGTCCTTGTGGCTGAACAGGTACCAGTCGTTCTGCGGGCCAGTTCCGACCCGGCACAGCTCTGCACGCGTTTTTCCATGGCCAATTAGTTCACCAATGAACCCATGAGTACGTACTTGCAAGCTAGCATTGTGCAACGGGAGTGTAGGATCGAGCATCGAAGCTAGGAACTCATGCACTCACCTTGGATGTCCCATGGCTCGAGCTTGTTGAGGTCGACGTTGGGGATGACGTCGAGGTCGATGCGCTGCGAGGCCACCTTCCTGGCGAGGTAGTAGGTGAGCAGCTCCTCCTCCGTCGGGTGGAACCGGAACCCTGGCGGCACCACCGACTGCCCGTTCACGGAGATGCTCATGGTCGATGGGTGAATCTCTCTCTCTCTCACACACACACGCAGCGATCACTAGAGGATAGATAAAGAAGGCACTACTGTAGCTGGAGTGAAATGATCTACCTAGCTATAGCCTAAAACTAGCAACAACTGATGGGAGGGAGTAGGAGGGAAGGGGAGACGATGGTGTTGAGTCGAGGGGAATGAAGTTGTTGCCGGTGATGGGGTGCAATGAAACAATGGCAACGGGTTAATATAGCTGCTGCCAAGCTAGCTAGCCTTGTAATGGGATTAGTTACGTTCGTTCTCCAGAGGAGAAGTGCCACCAACCTTGAGAAAGGACACGTGACCTTAAAAATCTCCCCGAAAACCACACCCCAAACCGAACTGACCCCCTCCGCGTCACCGCCACCGCCGGGTAAAATCGTCAGGCACCACAGCATGGCCAGCATAACCACCACGGCAACAGAACCGTCGATCAGCAAGACAACAACAGGATGTTTGCGTGGTGGCCGTTTCTCTCTTTGCGTTCATGTTGTCATAAATTCAGAGGAAATTAAGCAGCAGAAAGTAAAAGATGTGCGCGTGCCAACCGTTTCTCTCTTTTCTTTCATGTTCATGCGTGACGTTGTTCATGTACAAGGTAGTAAAAGTTGCATCGTTCAGTTTTCGTTGGAGGATAGGAGCAGTACTAGATCGCGAACTTTGCCAACCGAAGATCCATCGAGGTTAGCTATTGGAGGGGAGAAAGCCCAGAGCAATTAAGTGGAACAGCTTTCTTGACTTCTCTGGTAAACCGATAAAGAAAGGTGTGCATATGCATGGATGTTGATTCTGCAGCTCAGTTGTAGGGTTCGGCCCGGGCCCTGCTGTGCATATATGTTTCCTGCTTTTCCCCCTACAGGAGCCAAAAGCCAGGATGGAGACTAGAAATTGATAGAAATAATTGCCTTTGATAATTATTGATAGCATAAGTTGTCACAGGAGAACAATGACTGTCGACTTTGATATTTCAAACTATACTATAGCTGTGCTAGCAGTACCTAATTAACTGACCAAAGTTGCAGATGGAATTGTAGTTTATTTACTGTCAATTTGAAGATATGCATGCTCTCATGTGCATTTTTCTTTGTTAGTTGTTTCTTTTTTTTCATGAATACGCAAAGGTTGTGTATCACTTCATTGATAGAAGACGTTAAGAGTGAATACAAGTGGTGATACAACACACGACACGAACACGGTAGGTGTGAACATGGTGTTCGGAGCAGAGAGACGTGGGATGCTCGGCCTAGAAAGAGAAAACAACACAGTGAAAACTCGCCGTCTTGGGAAGCAAACCAAACCAATAACATGACGACCAATCTCCAAAACCACTACCAAGGACACCGCGAGAAAACAAGACAACGTCTTCATGAAGGTGAACGACGCCAAGATGTCGTGGCCGCCCGATCCGGATAGCCAGACCTAGGGTTTCCCCTGTTGCTCGAAAAGGGGCACAGATGTCGGCTATGGCAACGCCTCCAAGAAGGGGGCGGCACCCGTGGATGTCGCCGCTGCCAGCATCGAAAGGTCGAGCAAGGATTTTGCATGGCCAGAGTCTGAGCAATCCCAATCCATCAGTTCAAGATTCGAAGAAGATGAAGGCAAGTCGTCGGTTGGAACCGCTACCGCGGGAAAGGGAGCTACTGCCGCCACCAAAGCAGGCACCGGATGCCACCGGACGTGAGAGCTTCGGGAAAGGCGGAAAGACGGGGCAAGGTTGGGGCCAAGAGCAAGGAGGTCTCGGCCAAATAAGGAACTCGACATGGGGCCCCGCTGTCAAACAAACATTGATGTGGCAGCCTCCTATTCGTTTGTGTTTGTCGAGACCTGTGTACGTAAGTCTCGGCAAAGATGTGCCACGTGGAAACCGCCATCTCTATTCGAGTTGTCAAGTCACTTTATTTGCCGAGAGGCCCCCTTTGGTTCTTGGCAATTTCTTTGTCGAGTCCCCGATAGAAGGCTCACGATAAAGTTTTGTTTGCTTGAGGGGTATACTCTGTATGCCTTTTGCTGACAACAGTTCTCAGCTAAGTCGTTGCCGAGTTTTTCCCGGCTTCGCCGAGTTTCTCGGGCACTTGACAAAGCCGTTGATTCCAGTAGTGAAATGAGATTTCTATCCGGATAGAGAAGATGGGCGAGACTTTTGTTGATCATAGACTTCATTCAGTCGAGCGTACACCTATGAAATGGTAAATTGACGATCTGTTTGCATATCCTTATAGTATCGACATAATTGCACGGTAATCCTTTTGATGATTCATGAAACGAGTGGTCGTTGTATCTTACGAATGTATGAGAAAGTGGTGCTCCATGCCATGGGTTGTTTCCTCATATAGCATCTCCGATAGCTTTCAAGAAAAAAATAACATATACACGGGAAATTAGCACAAAAAAAACGTTGCAGCAGCTTTCATATACTCAATTTTTCTTTCGTAATTATTAAAAAACATCCATTTTTTCCTATATAGAGTGAAAGATGCATATTCCCATATAATCCAATTGACGGTGGTGGGAGCCAACCGCCTAAACCTCACGCCTCCGCGTGCCCCTGCCATCCACTGGCTGACACCTACCTCGGCACCACCCTGCGTCCCTGCTTCACCTACCTCGGCACCACCCTCCGCGATCGACGTTGCCTCCTCCATCACTCGCCACCGCATCGGCCGGCACCTCATTGGCTCCCTATTCAGCACCGGAGAGGGAGAGAGAGAGAGAGAGGAAAAGGAAAAAAACATATATTTGAATTTTTGCGATGATGTGAAGCATGTTTTGTACCATATATTCCGCTTGGAACTACATTTGACCAACTGATGAGGTGCCCCTAACAAAATTGCTAGTACAACTTGTCCATGACATGACGCTTTGAACAGATGTGCAGGTGGATATAGTACCCCTACACTTTTATATTTCTGCGCCTTTTATATCACGTGTTCCAAATAGCTAGGCTAGCTGTGTGCACGGTGATTAACCCATTGCACATACACACGGAACTCGCACGGGGAGTGTCGGTGTCAAAACCGGCGGATCTCGGATAGGGGGTCCCGATCTGTGCGTCTTAGGCTGATGGTAATAGGAAGCAAGGGACACAATGTTTACCCAGGTTCGGGCCCTCTCGATGGAGGTAAAACCCTACTTCCTGCTTGATTAATATTGAAGATATGTGGAATACAAGAGTAGATCTACCACGAGATTGTAGAGGCTAAACCCTAAGAGCTAGCCTATGATGGTATGATTGTAATTGTGATCGGCCTTCTAAGGACCATGCTCTCCGGTTTATATAGACACCGGAGAGCTAGGGTTTACATGGAGTCGGTTACAAGGAAAGAAACATAATATCTGGATTGCCAAGCTTGTCTTCCACGCCAAGGAGAGTCCCATCCGGACACGAGCCGAAGTCTTGAGTCTTGTATCTTGACGCTTCTATAGTCCGGACGATGTATATAGTCCGGCTGTCCGGATACCCCCTTATCCAGGACTCCCTCAGTAGCCCCTGAATCAGGCTTCAATGACGATGAGTCCGTCGCGCAGTCTTGCCTTCCGCATTGCAAGGCGGGTTTCTCCTTCCGAATACTCCAAGGTTACCATCGAACACGTAGACCGTGTCCGGATCTGCAAAATGATCTTCACATACCACCGTAGAGAGAATGATACTCTAGCTGACAATGTTTAGACGACGTGACATGCCATTAGGGCCAGGTCATTACTCGAACCGTTTTTTCACAACCAGCCATAGCGCGTATTGCGAGGCGGTTTCCTTGACACGTCCTGTCAAAGCAGACATCATGTCCCCTTATCGCGGGATTCTCATCAATACAGGTATGGGTAATCCCCCCGTGCCATCAATCGTGGCGCTTGGGAAGTAAGCGATTCTCAACAGGCTAGTGGGAGTCGCACCGCTTTCGTCACCTCTATAAAGGGATAAGAGTTCCTCATTCCTACCCATGCCTTCTTCCTCCTCTGCCCACTCTTGCCTCCCCGAGCTCCAACACCCTAGTCCAAGTCTCCTCCGCAAAGCTAAACATGTTCGGGGCAGGAGGCAAATGGGTGGCTTCCACCGTGAAGGAGAAGAACATTGCAAGTCTTCGGGCGGCCGGATACTTGGCCGCAGACATAGCGCACCGGCTACCAGACGGTGGGCAGGTCATTCCAACTCCAGGACCCCACAAGAGGGTCGTGTTCCTTGCCCACTTCGTCCGTGGACTGGGGTTTCCACTCCACCCCTTCGTATGCGGGCTTATGTTCTACTACAGGCTAGACTTTCATGATCTAGCTCCGAACTTTGTCCTCAACATCTCGGCGTTCATCGTCGTGTGCGAGGCTTTCCTCCGCATCAAGCCTCATTTCGGCTTGTGGCTCCAAACCTTCTGCGTGAAGCCGAAGATTGTGAGCGGCCAGCAAGCGGAGTGCGGAGGAGCCATGGTGGGAAAAATGCCTAATGTCACCTGGCCTGAAGGATCCTTTGCGGAAACCGTGAAGGGGTGGCAATCGGGGTGGTTCTACATCACCAAACCACGCGATGCCAACTGGGCGCCGACCCCCGAGTTCCGACCTGGAACCCCTATGCGGCTCACCTCCTGGGAACAGAAGGGCCTGCTATGGGGCGAATCTGCAGAGCTGACCGGACTTATCACCTGCGTCAAGGGCATGAAGGACAAGAACATCAAGCTCGTCAACGTGATCCAAGTCATGCTCATTCGCCTGATTCTGTCGTGCCAAAGGCGGGCATTCAATTTGTGGGAATTCGTTCTGGCCGAACACCGGATGCTCCAGAGGCTCTATGGCATGAAGCACAAGAACGCGTGGAAGGAGTTGTTCAAGGCCACCGAAGTACCTCCTCTCATAACCGAGGACCGCGGGCTCCACGCCGCATGACAACCTACCCAGGTGAGTTCTAAGGTCGCCACCATGTCCGGTTCTTCCCAATGTACTCATGGGGAATTCCTAAGTGATTGTGTATATTTTTTTCAGGAGTATGTGGAGACAGCAGAGCGGATCGATAGTCTGGCTCCATTGCCGGAAAACCCAGCCTTCTGACGAAGATGCTGGTCCCGTTGCCCTACAAGGGGCCGGAGAAGAAGGCCGATAAGAAGGCCCCGGGGACCCGAAAGGGTCTCCGAAGTAAGGTTGCGCAAGCCTCGTCCGAAGATGACGAGGCACACTCCTCCCTCGAAGGGGAAGAAGAAGAAGAAGAAGAGGCCGCCCCGTCCGAAAAGGATGGAGGGCCTGAGACGGCGAACCAGGGGGCCAGGAGAGGCCTCCAACGTAAGGCCATCATACCCTTGTCGTCTGATGACGATGAGGCAGATTCCTCCCGCGGAGGCGGGGAGGAACAAGGAGAAACACCACCTCCCCGTGTCGGGGGAGGGAAGAAGAGGAAGGCTGCCCTGGTGGGGGAGATTGGGACATCCGAGAAGGAAAAGGCATCCCTTCCGGACTACTCCGCCACCACCGTCGATAGCGAGGAAGGGTGGATGCCCAGGAAGCAGCCCCTTGTGCGGTCGTAAGTATCCGCACTCAATCGTAATTTTCGCTTCATAATTTTGTTTATAATGCCAAACTTGTATATAGTCCGGCCAGGGCCCATCCGGGAGTGTCGTCTTTGGACGGGTCCTTGAGTGAGTCAGCAATGAACTCACTCCCGACAGCCACGTCTCCTCGCCTTGCGGACGACACGGAGGTGTTGTCCCAAAGGCTCCCGACGATGGTGGAGGTGGCCCTGGAGGTGCCTCAAGGCAGCGTCCCAGGCGTCAGACTCGCGGGGTTCAAGGTCCCCGCTGATCGTGTTGATGAGAGCCACGGCAAGCTGGGCTCTCAGCCGAACACTGTTCCGGAGCCTTTAGTGGTTCCGGACTTAGGCGGGCAGCCCCTCGTTATGGAGGGAGGGCCGTCTATATCGAGGACTTCCGTTGCGCCCCAGGCGCTGGATTGTCTGCTGGAAGCGCTTCGAGGTGCTTCCCTAGATGAAGAGCACCATACTCTCATGAGTGCGGTGATTCAGAAGGTTTCGTCCGCCAAGAGCGGACTAACCGAAGCCTGCACCAGCCTCCTAACAGGCTTTGAGGTAAGCAGTAAAAATGTGTAAAATCACCACCCGATAGGTAGTATCCCCTGATACTCTGTTTGGTGTTCAGAAAGAAAAACCAGACGGAGGGTCAATTATAATCCGCAGGAATCTAACAATAAGTGTGAATGTAAATAAACATGTTGTGCTACTGGCCGCTGCTGCTCGCACGGTCGAAATCGCCGGCCTGACGCAGGATTTAGAGTGGGCACAGGGAGAGCTCGGCCTCGCCAGGAGGCAGCTCGAAGAGAACAAAGATAAATGATTTCCCTCTCTCATATAATAAATAGTAAATAAAATTTGATTATGGTAACGACGAGATGTCGTGATGTGGTAACAGAGGCTGCCACCAAAGTGGCGTCTCTCAAGAAGGCGTTGTCCGAGGCCGAACACAAAGCGGCCTTGGAACTCAAGGAGCGCAAAAAGCAAGAGGCCCGAGTGGGCGAGGTACAAGAAGAGCTCCAGGAGGTCGGCAAGAAGCTCGAGTCTGCGGAGCGGGAGCTTAAAGCAAAGGAGGCCGAGCTTGCGAAGGCCCTTATAAATACAAAAGCCGCCAAGGCCGAAGTCGAGAGGGCTCAGCAGGAGATCCAGGAGGCCAAGAAAATAGCGGCGGGTAAGAAATTTTTTATGCAAAGCAAACATGTGGAGGAGGCGTTTCTTTTACTTACTCGAGTCCGGAGCTCTCCAGGGGCATTCGCAGACCTGCCACACAGCGTATCAGATGCCACGGAGTTCTACCGTGCCTAGGAGGGGAGCTCAACGGAGAAGTTTTTCTGGTCCCAGTATGCTGGGGCCGAACATGCAACGCCTCTGAGTGACTAACTGAAGCAGTTGGTCGAACTCCACAAGGCGGCCGAAGTGGCTATGAAAGATCTCATAGTCCGGATGTGGCCTGGCGAGCTTCTGCCCACCAGCTACTTCGGCCTGATCAAGCGGATGGTGGATTCCTGTCCGTGACTGGAAGTCATCAAGCGATCTGTTTGCATTGAGGGTGCCTGCCAGGCCCTTGCCGCGCCAAGGTGCATTGGGGCAAGCTGGATGCGGAGAAGCTGGTGAAGGACGGGCCGCCGGAGGGCAAGCCGCATCGCGTCCCCGAGAAGTATTATGATGGCGTTATGAAGGGTGCTTGCCTCGTGGCCGATGAATGTACCAAAGACATAATTTTTGAATGAATTCACTTATGTCATGTTTGTAATTTAAAGACGAAGTTACTTTCTCTGTATAGCACTTTTGTAATTTAAAATATTACCTTCTGTGCGACTGTTTATCAAATTTTGAAAGTAGGCCAGTCATCGGCTTCCGCCCCCGTGTAACTAGTACTGGGGTGTTTGTGGAAAACCCGGACACTCTTTATCCTAATGTTTGGTCCCTTAAGGAGGTGTCCGGCGCAGCGAACCAGGCAATCGGACTATACGTCTTTATAACCTTCACTTAGCCATAGAAGTCTATGATTTTAAATTTCGGCGAAGCCCCTAGAATCCGGAAGGCCGAATTGGGGCGCTATACACGCCTATATCGGACAAAGCCGAACTAACGCCTAAAGCAGAAAAATCTTTAAGGATTTTAAGACCTCTTCGAACAGCGACCAGTCTCTCACCACATCATGTCGGACAGTTTTGTGCTTTCTCTACCGAGGTGCTCGTCCAGCAGAACCAGGGCACAATCGCAATAGTTCTCCCTGCGGTACCTTAGCCAAATTAACGGAAAGTAAGGCACCAAAGCAAGGGAGCCGGGCTATCCCAACCGTAACCCAAGACATGATTCGGAGCTGATGCATATAATGCTATAAGTTCGGGGTGCCGCACTGTTGAAAGTGTTCGGACTTGACTTGCCGTATTATGGGGTACCATAAGAAGCCCCTGGCAAACTACACGTACCAAAGTATACAGATGCAAAATGAAATAGACATTTATAAAAATGCTCAAATAAAATAAGTAAGCTGACGCTATATGTGGTCTCCCATTGATAAATAGTACGTTTAAGCGTATGTTTACAATGTATGCATTAAGCGGAGACAAAATAGGATGATTTGACATATCCTATCTAGGGGCAAGCTACGTATGGATAGATAAAGTAAGAATAATGATCGTAAATAGATTGCACCTGGGTGTTTCCTGCTGTGCCCAAAGCCTGTTGCCTCCTGGGTTTCCTCTCCTATGTAAGTCCGACAATCTGGCTATTCTGGAGCGGCTGCACTAAAGCAATGTCCTTAAAGGTGAATGGAAAGGTTATGAAGTGATACTGTACTGTTGACTGAGCCCCTGATACGCCTCCGCCTGTGCCCATGGTATTTTGAGTGCATAATTATGTACGTGTGGCACGAATGCTACTTTGATGGGATTTGAGCATAGGCCGGACTGCTAGTCCTGCTCTTGTCGTGCCTGCTGATCTTGCTGCGGGGTGTTCCGCCCTCGCTTGACGGAGCTTGAAAATGTCGTCGCCGGATTGGTGGTTTGCCGGAGGAGGCCACATTGTACTTCTGCCGCAAGGGCCGCAGTATGTTCTTCTGTACGGAGAGAGCGGTCCATATTCCCGTTGACTGTTATGACCCCGTGCGGGCCTGGCATCTTGAGCTTGAGGTATGCATAGTGTGGTACCGCATTGAATCTAGCAAATGCGATTCGTCCGAGCAGGGCATGGTAACCACTGCGGAAAGGGACGATACCGAAGATTAGCTCTTCGCTTCGGAAATTATCCGGAGATCCGAAGACCACTTCCAATGTTATAGAGCCCATGCAACGGGCCTCTACTCCAGGAATGACACCTTTAAAGGTGGTTTTGGTGGGCTTGATCCTTGAAGGATCGATGCCCATCTTCCGCATTGTGTCCTGGTAAAGCAGGTTCAGGCTGCTGCCTCCGTCCATAAGGAATCTTGTGAGGTGAAATCCGTCTATAATTGGGTCTAAAACCAATGCGGCTGAGCCACCGTGACAGATGCTAGTAGGATGATCCCTACGATCAAAGGTGATCGGACAAGCTGACCATGGGTTGAATTTGGGGACGACTGGCTCCATCGCATATACGTCCCTCAGTGCTCGCTTCCGTTCCCGCTTGGGGATGTGTGTGGCATAGATCATGTTGACCGTTTTCACCTGGGGGGGGGGGATTTCTTCTAGCCCCCCATGTTCGGACGCCGGGGCTCATTGTCATCGTCGCTGTGCAGCCCCTTGTCCTTGTTTTCGGTGTTTATTTTGCCGGCCTGTTTAAAGACCCACCAGTCTCTGTTGGTGTGGTTGGCTGGCTTGTCCGGGGTGCCATGAATTTGGCACGAGCGCTCCAGTATATGGTCCATACTGGACGGTCCTTGATTGTTGCGCTTGAATGGCTTCTTCCGCTGACCGGATTTCGATCCGCTGAATCCGGCATTGACCGCCGTATCCTTGGTGTTGTCGCCGTTGTTCCGTCGCTTGTGTCTGTTGCGCCGTGGCTTGCCATTATTGTCCCGGACATCTGAAGTTCCAGAATGTGGCATAGTGCTACTGCGAGCCAACCAGCTGTCATCACCCGTGCAAAAGCAGGTCATTAGTGTCGTAAGAGCTGCCATGGACTTGGGTTTCTCCTGGCCGAGGTGTTTGGCGAGCCACTCATCACGGATATTATGCTTGAGAGCCGTCAGGGCTTCAGCGTCCGGACAGTCAACTATGTGGTTCTTCTTAGTTAGGAACCGAGTCCAGAATTTCCTGGCTAATTCTCCGGGCTGTTGAGTTATGTGGCCCAAGTCATCGGCATCCGGAGGTCGCACATATGTGCCATGGAAGTTGTCAAGGAATGCGTCTTCCAAGTTTTCCCAACTGCCAATGGAATTTGCGGGCGGGCTATTTAGCCAGTGCCGGGCAGGTCTTTTGAGCTTAAGGGCAAGATACTTGATGGCGTGTAGATCATCTCCGCGGGCCATGTGAATGTGGAGAAGGAAATCCTCGATCCATACCGCAGGGTCTATGGTGCCATCGTATGATGCGATGTTTACGGGTTTAAACCCTTTTGGGAATTCGTGATCCATCACTTCATCAGTGAAGCATAGGGGGTGTGCGGCGCCTCTATGTCGGGCTATGTCACGGCGCAGTCCGGCTGCGTCTGACTGATTATATTCGGCCTGGCCGGATTTGCTGTTAGTGTATCTGGTATGACGGTCATCGTCATGTGCTTCGGCGCACCCCCGTGATCCGTAGATCGATCTTGGTTGTCCTGCGGCGTTATCCAGTTTATCGCGCAGGTCCTGAATATTGCCCCGGGCCGTAGCAAACCGGCGCAGGGGTACGGGCTGGTATTTCGGCTAATATGTCGTTTTATCCCGACCTCGAGGCGGTCGGTCAGCCGTGGGGCGCTTGAGTCAGTATTCCTCGGCTGCCAGGACTTCTGTCCATCTGTCTGTGAGCAGATCTTGATCAGCTTGGAGCTGCTGCTTCTTCTTCTTCTTCAGGCTTCTCGTAGTGGCAATAAGCCGACGCTTGAAGCGCTCCTGCTCTGCGGGGTCTTTAGGTACGCCGAACTCGTCGTTGCCGAGGCTAATATCGTCTTCGGAGAGGGGCATGTAGTTGTCCTCCTCCGGATAGCCGTCCATCGCCTGTTCATCTGGGCTGTTATGCCCGTCTTCCTGTTTGTCCTGCTCGAAGGCAGGCTGTTCGGGGTTGTATTCATCATTGGCACCGTCCGGATTATTATCATCTCCGGCGCCGGTATTGCCTTGGCGGGGCTTGGAGCGGCACTGGCGATGCCCATGCTTTGCTTTCTTCTTGGAGGGGTTATCCTCCGTTGCCTCGTCGCCATTCGTTTCTTTCGGAGTGTCCACCATATATATATCGTATGAAGAGGTGGCTGCCCACCGCCCTGTGAGCGGTGGCTCCTGTATGTCTCCTGCATCGTCGTCCATACCGTCAATGTCTTCAAAGTCAAAGTCGAGCATGTTGGTTAAATCATCGATCGTGGCGACAAAGTGGGTGGTGGGTGGGAAGCGAATTCCTTCGTCGCCTGCTTCCCACTCCAGCCGGACATAGTTCGGCCCAGAGTCTCCTGACAAAGAGAGAGACTTCAATGAGTTCAGCATGTCGCCAAAGGGTGAGTGCTGAAAGATGTCTGCAGCGGTAAACTCCATTACCGGAGCCAAACCTGGCTTGGCTGGCTCAGAGTGAGCGGACCAGGACCAACAGCCGGATATGAGTTTGGGGGTCCAGGATTACAGGCCTCCACAGCGGTGGGACCCGTGTTCGGCTCCACCGCTGATAAGTGTGCGGCCTGCGGAGCGGGGTCTAGCCCTCTGTCCATAGGCAACACAACCTGCCCTGGATTTAGATCCAAGGCTGCTTCAGGGATGATGTCCCGGGCACTGTCCGACAACAGGTCTAGGCCGTGCTCGTCGTGGCTGTCCGGCGCTCATGGCGCAGGCTCGAATCCGTCGAAGATCAATTCTCCGCGGATATCCGCCGTGTAGTTCAAGTTTCTGAACCTGATCTGGTGGCCAGGGGCGAAGCTGTCGATCTGCTCCAACCGGCCAAGCGAATTGGCCCGCAGTGCGAAGCCGCCGTACACAAAGATCTGCCCGGGGAGAAAAGTCTCACCCTGGACCGTGTTGTTGATGATTGAAGACGCCATCAAGCCTCGAAGCGACAACACAGAGGAACTCTCAATGAAAGCACCAATGTCGGTGTCAAAACCGGCGGATCTCGGGTAGGGGGTCCCGATCTGTGCGTCTTAGGCTGATGGTAACAGGAAGCAAGGGACACAATGTTTACCCAGGTTCGGTCCCTCTCGATGGAGGTAAAACCCTACTTCCTGCTTGATTAATATTGAAGATATGTAGAATACAAGAGTAGATCTACCACGAGATCATAGAGGCTAATCCCTAAGAGCTAGCCTATGATGGTATGATTGTAATTGTGATCGGCCTTCTACGGACCATGCTCTCTGGTTTATATAGACACCGGAGAGCTAGGGTTTACATGGAGTCGGTTACAAGGAAGGAAACATAATATCCGGATTGCCAAGCTTGTCTTCCACGCCAAGGAGAGTCCCATCCGGACACGAGCCGAAGTCTTGAGTCTTGTATCTTGATGCTTCTATAGTCCGGACGATGTATATAGTCCGGCTGTCCGGATACCCCCTTATCCAGGACTCCCACAGGGAGCTAGCAGCGTAGCACAGCAGTGCACATGCTCATTTCCGACTTCACCCTTACGTATGTGCACGTATGCAAGGCAGGCACATTGTTTCCACAGCCGCCCCGGGGACAAGTCTGTAGAACATAGGGTTTGGGAAATTGCTCGACATTCTTAACGGGGTGTGGCTATCTCATTATATAGGAGTACTAAGGGGTACAATACAATGTGTATACAGAGGCTACATATATATAGTCTAACACGCTCCCTCAATCTTAACTATGGCCTGAAGTACAAAGCAATTTAAGATTGCGCCTACAGCCTACAAATTGTGGTTGTGGAAGATGCTTCGTGAAGATGTCAGCAAGTCGATTCTTTGATGAGATGAATTTGATACAAAGTAGCTTATGTGCAATGCGTTCCCGAACTAAGTGATAGTCAACCTCAATGTGTTTGGTCCGAGCATGGAACACCGGATTAGATGAAAGATATGTAGCACCGATGTTGTCGCACCAAAGAACTGGAGGATGAGCTGGAGAGACTCTCAACTCTCTCGATAGAGACTGTATCCATATAATCTCAGTAGTCGCATCAGCAACCGCCTTGTACTCAGCTTCAATACTGCTACGAGACATTGTAGCTTGCTTGCGAGCATTCCAGGCGATCAAGTTAGAACCAACGAATACTGCATAACCCCCTGTGGATCGCCTGTCATCAGGACTACCAGCCCAATCCGCATCTGAAAAAGCTTAGAGCTCACAAGACGACGCAGGATGAAGAAGCAAACCATAGGAGGTAGTGAGACAGATATAACGCATAATACGTTTCACAACTAACCAATGAGATGTCCTGGGTGCTTAAAGGTACTGACACACACGGTTTACTACATAAGAGACATCTGGCCTGGTGATAGTAAGGTACTGCAGACCACTAACAAGACTGCGATACTCAGTAGCATCATCAGGTGAAAGAGGGTCTCCATCAAGAGCAGACAGTCGATCAGTGGCAGACATCGGAGTGATAGCATGTTTGCATTTCAGCATTCCAGCACGTCACAACAAGTCCAAAGAGTACTTCTTTTGAGTAAGAGTCAACCCAACAGAAGACCATGAGACCTCCAGACCAAGGAAAAAATGCAGAGCACCTAAATCCTTGACAGCAAAATCACCACTCAATGCAGTCACATGACGATTAGCAGCAGCATCGGAGGAACTAATGCGGATGATATCATCAACATAAACCAGAAGATACATCATAACCTCAGGATGCTGAAGGAGAAACAGGGATGTTTCAGCAGTGGAGGGAATAAACCCAAGAGCCCGGAGAACAGAGCCGAGGCATGCATGCCACACACGAGGAGCCTGTTTGAGTCCATACATTGCCTTAACAAGGCGACGGAGATGATGAGGACATGCAGGATCAACAAAACCAGGTGTCTGACGCATATAAACCTCCTCCTCCAGAATTCCATGCAGGAAAGCGTTCTGCACATCGAGTTGACGAAGGAACCATCCTCGAGTAACAACACGAGATAGCAGCAAATGAATGGTAGTAGGCTTGATAACTGGAGTGAATGTGTCTTCATAATCAAGACCATATCTCTATTTGAAGCCCTTGGCGACTAGCCGTGCGCGTTCTGTAGAACCGTCAGCATGTCTCTTGACTTTAAAAACCCAGTTGGAATCAATGATGTTGACGCCATACACTGGAGGAACAAGTTGCCAAGTGTCATTCTTTAGTAAAGCCTGAAAGTCCTGTTCCATTGTAGCACGCCGATGAGGAATGCCCAGTGGAGCCTCAAAGTGATGAGGATCTGCAGTGGGATCGGCAGCAGTATGAGCCATGCAAGCAGCAAGCCAAGCGACAGTCCCGTCTTTGCGTTCCTTCGGGCGAAAAATACCAGACTGACTACATGTTCGAGGATGAAGAGCAACTGCAGCAGGCTATACTGGCAACGCCGAGCTTGGTGCAGGCGACAACGGCAAGGTCAAGGCACCCGGCGAGCTTGCGCCAGAACTCCCTGGCGTCTAGGAGGCAGGTGGCGTCGAGCCAGGCAAGGCCGGCTCACTAGAAGCCGAGGCGGGGCCTGCCGGCGTAGGCGAACCGGCCTCTGGGCCGGGCGAGGCAGCAGCCGACCCGGGCGAAGCGACCACCAGGCCGAGTGAGGCCGACGTCGGGGCGGGCGAGGCCGGTGCCCGTGGGGCAGCTGCGGGTGCAGCCTCCACGAGCGTACCAACAGCGGGTTGTCGGGTGCCACCCGTCATGCATGGCTCATGCACGGGTTTGACATCCCGATCACGAGCTTCGTTCATCGCTTGTTCATCGAGGAGCTCGAGGCGAGCACCGCGTCCAATACCTGCAGCATGATTAGGAAGCAACACAGGAGCATGTGCAACATCCACAAATTGATCAGGCAAAGGTATGGCTGAGTGAACAGGTGGCGTATGAGTGGTAGAGTTGATCGGAAGTGCATGAAAGGGGAACACGTTTTCATCAAACACGACATCACAAGATATGTAGACACGATTTGTGGGAACATGTAAGCACTTGTACCCTTTGTGAAGGGAACTATACCCAAGAAATACACACTTCTTAGACCGAAACTCTAGATTACGCTTGTTATACGAACGTACACTACTAGGGAAAACCTTATACACAGAATCTTACCAGTGGCGCTTGTTAAAATGAGGCGCTACTGCATTACCCACAAGCTACGTTCTGCACTCGTAGCTGAGGCTGATAAGGTCACTTTTGCTGCCTATCATCTTGAAGGCCCCACCAGTCTCTGGTGGGAGAATTATGAGGCCATGCGCCCAGCTGTCCAGGTCACTACTTGGGCAGAATTCAGCGAGGCTTTCCGTGAACATCACATTCCGGAGGGTCTTATGGACCGTAAGCGTGAGGAGTTCTGCAGTTTCACCCAAGGTAGACTCTTTGAGGATGCATATAGTAGGGAGTTCGGTAACCTACACTACTAGGGAAAACCTTATACACAGAATCTTACCAGTAGCGCTTGTTAAAATGAGGCGCAGCTGCTACTTAGCAGTAGCGCGTCTGGTTAAACCGCGCTACTGTTACCCCCTTAGCAGTAGCGCGGCAGGAACAGAACGCGCTACTACTACAATTGCCACATCGGTCCCGACATGCTAGGTATAGTAGTAGCGCCCTTCTAGAAACGGCGCTACTACTACGGATTTTAGCAGCAGCGCGTTTTTCCTCCACACGCTACTATTAAAGCTATTTTCACCTAACCCCCCGCACGTCCTGATTCCCTCTCCTCTGCTTCCTCCCCCAATTCACATTCTCTCTTCTCCCCCTCGTCGCCTCCGCTTCGCCGCCGTCTTCCCCGACCCCACCTCGCGGCCGTCTCCCCCGACCCTGCCTCGCCGTCATCTCCCAATACCCCGCCTCGCCGCCTTCTCCCTCGACCCGCCTC
>NC_041386.1:691399667-691432996 GCF_002162155.2 Triticum dicoccoides
TTTTAGTTGAACTAGTTTAGTAAGTAAATTAATAACTAGTTGAACTACTTTATTTTTAGAAAGAACTAGTTTTTTTTCTATTTATAGTTAGTTTATATTTAGTAAGAACTAGTTGAATTAATAGAACTATTTTAGTTTTAGTTGAACTAGTTTAGTTTTAGTTGAACTAGTTTAGTAAGTAAATTAATAACTAGTTGAACTACTTTATTTTTAGAAAGAACTAGTTTTTTTCTATTTATAGTAAGTTTATATTTAGTAAGAACTAGCTGGATTAATAGAACTAGTTGAACATGTCATATTTGTTGTTATTTTTTAGTTTAAGCAATTATTTCATGTTTTGGTTACACCTTCGAGTGGCCTATGTTTTGCCGGAGTGTTGATTAATTTCCGTTCCGGCAAATTTCAGGCGCTCGATATGTCCTTTTTTAGCAAAGGTCATGCCGGATTTTTCCGTGAATTCTGGCATGACTTGTGCTAGAATATGTACAAGTTTAATCTTTGAATTATGAACGTTGGAAATGTCGTACTCGGACGACGACAGTCTCCCGGGGGAGTGCAGCTGGTGCCACGACGATCGAGGTATGTGCGACAGGTTCGTTGAGCTGGATGAAGATCGGCGCTTCAGCATTAAGCTCGAGGGAGACCTTCGATGTTGAAATGGTACGCAACAACGACAAGTGTTTTTTTCATAATTAAGCATGACTTCAACTATTTCAACGTCTAATTTTCATCTTTTACAATTCTGAAGGAAATATGCCCTAGAGGCAATAATAAAGTTATTATTTATTTCCTCATATCATGATAAATGTTTATTATTCATGCTAGAATTGTATTAACCGGAAACATTATACATGTGTGATTACATAGACCAACATAACGTCACTAGTATGCCTCTACTTGACTAGCTCATTAATCAAAGATGGTTATGTTTCCTAACCATAGACATTTGTTGTCATTTGATTAATGGGATCACATCATTAGAAGAATGATGTGATTGACATGACCCATTTCGTTAGCTGAGCACTTGATCATTTAGTATGTTGCTGTTGCTTTCTTCATGACTTATACATGTTCCTGTAACTATGAGAAATATGCAACTCCCGTTTACCGGAGGAACACTTTGGGTACTACCAAATGTCACAATGTAACTGGGTGATTATAAAGGAGTACTACAGGTGTCTCCAAAGGTACATGTTGAGTTGGCGTATTTCGAGATTAGGTTTTGTCACTCCGATTGTCGGAGAGGTATCTCTGGGCCCTCTCGGTAATGCACATCATTATAAGCCTTGCAAGCAATGTGACCAAATGAGTTGGTTACGGGACGATGCATTACGGAACGAGTAAAGAGACTTGCTGGTAACGAGATTGAACTGGGTATTGGATACCGACGATCAAATCTCGGGCAAGTAACATACCGATGACAAAGGGAACAATGTATGATGTTATGCGGTTTGACCGATAAAGATCTTCGTAGAATATGTAGGAACCAGTATGGGCATCCAGGTCCCGCTATTGGTTATTGACCGAGAATGGTTCTAGGTCATGTCTACATAGTTCTCGAACCCGTAGGGTCCGCACGCTTAACGTTACGATGACAATTTTATTATGAGTTTATAAGTTTTGATGTACCGAAGTTTGTTCGGAGTCCCGGATGTGATCACGGACATGACGGGGAGTCTCGGAATAGTCGAGACATAAAGATTGATATATTGGACGACTATATTCGGACACCGGAAGTGTTCCGGGTGATTTCGGAGAAAACGGGAGTGCCGGAGGGTTACCGGAACCCCCCCGGAGAGTTAATGGGCCACATGGGCCTTGGTGGGAAGAGAGAGGGGCGGCCAGGAAGGGCCGCGCGCCCCCTATCCCTCTGGAATGAATTGGACTAGGGGGGGGGGGGGGGCGGGGGCGGCGCCCCCCTCTTTCCTTCCCCTCCTCTCCCCCTTCCTTCCCCTCCTAGTAGGAGTAGGAAAGGAGGAGTCCTACTCCTACTAGGAGGAGGACTCCTCCTCCTGGCGCGCCCAACAAGGGCCGGCCGGCCTCCCCCTCCCTCCTTTATATACGGGGGCAGGGGGCACCCCATAGACACACAAGTTGATCTACGGATCGTTCCTTAGCCGTGTGCGGTGCCCCCCTCCACCATATTCCACCTCGGTCATATCGTGGCGGAGTTTAGGCGAAGCCCTGCGCCGGTAGAGCATCATCATCTTCACCACGCCGTCGTGCTGACGGAACTCATCCCCGAAGCTTTGCTGGATCGGAGCCCGGGGATCGTCATCGAGCTGAACGTGTGCTGAACTCGGAGGTGCCGTACGTTCGGTGCTTGGATCGGTCGGATCGTGAAGATGTACGACTACATCAACCGCATTGTCATAACGCTTCCGCTTACGGTCTACGAGGGTACGTGGACAACACTCTCCCCTCTTGTTGCTATGCCATCACCATGATCTTGTGTGTACGTAGGAAAAGCTTTGAAATTACTACATTCCCCAACAGTGGCATCCGAGCCTAGGTTTTATGCGTTGATGTTATATGCACGAGTAGAACACAAGTGAGTTGTGGGCGATATAAGTCATACTGCTTACCAGCATGTCATACTTTGGTTCGGCGGTATTGTGAGATGAAGCGGCCCGGACTGACATTACGCGTACGCTTACGCGAGACTGGTTTCACTGCTATGAGCACTCGTGCTTAAAGGTGGCTGGCGGGTGTCTGTCTCTCTCACTTTAGCTGAATCGAGTGTGGCTATGCCCGGTCCTTGCGAAGGTTAAAACAGCACTAACTTGACGAACTATCGTTGTGGTTTTGATGCGTAGGTAAGAACGGTTCTTGCTAAGCCCGTAGCAGCCACGTAAAATTTGCAACAACAAAGTAGAGGACGTCTAACTTGTTTTTGCAGGGCATGTTGTGATGTGATATGGTCAAGACGTGATGCTATATTTTATTGTATGAGATGATCATGTTTTGTAACCAAAATTATCGGCAACTGGCAGGAGCCATATGGTTGTCGCTTTATTGTATGAAATGCAAACGCCCTGTAATTGCTTTACTTTATCACTAAGCGGTAGCGATAGTCGTAGAAGCAATAGATGGCGTAACGACAACGATGCTACGATGGAGATCAAGGTGTCACGCCGGTGATGATGGTGATCACGACGGTGCTTCGAAGATGGAGATCACAAGCACAAGATGATGATGGCCATATCATATCACTTATATTGATTGCATGTGATGTTTATCCTTTATGGATCTTATCTTGCTTTGATTGACGGTAGCATTTTAAGATGATCTCTCACTAATTATCAAGAAGTGTTCTCCCTGAGTATGCACCGTTGCGAAAGTTCTTCGTGCTGAGACACCACGTGATGATCGGGTGTGATAGGCTCTACGTTCAAATACAACGGGTGCAAAAATAGTTGCACACGCGGAATACTTGGGTTAAACTTGACGAGCCTAGCATATACAGATATGGCCTCGGAACACGGAGACCGAAAGGTCGAGCGTGAATCATATAGTAGATATGATCAACACAATGATGTTCACCATTGAAACTACTCCATCTCACGTGATGATCAGACATGGTTTAGTTGATTTGGATCACGTGATCACTTAGATGACTAGAGAGATGTCTGTCTAAGTGGGAGTTCTTAAGTAATATGATTAATTGAACTTAAATTTATCATGAACTTAGTCCTAGTAGTATTTTGCAAATTATGTTGTAGATCAATAGCTTGCGTTGTTGCTTTCATATGTTTATTTTGATATGTTCCTAGAGAAAATTATGTTGAAAGATGTTAGTAGCAATGATGCGGATTGGATCCGTGATCTGAGGTTTATCCTCATTGCTGCACAGAAGAATTATGTCCTTAATGCACCGCTAGGTGACAGACCTACTGCAGGAGCAGATGCAGACGTTATGAACGTTTGGCTAGCTCAATATGATGACTACTTGATAGTTTAGTGCACCATGCTTAACGGCTTAGAATCGGGACTTCAAAGATGTTTTGAACGTCATGGACCATATGAGATGTTCCAGGAATTGAAGTTAATATTTCAAGCAAATACCCGAGTTGAGAGATATGAAGTCTCCAACAAGTTCTATTACTAAAAGATGGAGGAGAATCGCTCAACTAGTGAGCATGTGCTCAGATTGTCTGAGTACTTCAATCACTTGAATCAAGTGGGAGTTAATCTTCCAGATAAGATAGTGATTGACAGAATTCTCTAGCCACCGTCACCAAGTTAGTAAAACTTTGTGATGAACTATAGTATGCAAGGGATGACGAAAACGATCCCGAGCTCTTCGTGATGCTGAAATCGACGAAGGTAGAAATCAAGAAAGAGCATCAAGTGTTGATGATTGACAAGATCACTAGTTCCAAGAAAAAGGGCAAAGGGAAAGAAAGGGAACTTCAAGTAGAATGACAAGCAAGTTTTCACTCCCGCGAAGAAGCCCAAAGTTGGACCAAAGCCTGAAACCGAGTGATTATACTACAAAGGAAATGGTCACTAGAAGCAGGAAATGCCCTGAATATTTGGTGGATAAGAAGGATGTCAAAGTGAACAAGGGTATATTTGATATACAGGTTATTGATGTGTACCTTACTAGTGTTTATAGTAACCTCTGAGTATTTGATACTTGTTCGGTTGCTAAGATTAGTAACTCGAAACACGAGTTACAGAATAAGCAGAAACTAGTTGAGTGTGAAGTGACGATGTGTGTTGGAAGTGGTTCCAAGATTGATATGATCATCATCATACACTCCCTATACTTTCGGGATTAGTGTTAAACCTAAATAAATGTTATTTGGCGTTTGCGTTGAGCATGAATATGATTTGATCATGTTTATTGCAATACGGTTATTCATTTAAAGTCAGAGAATAATTGTTGTTCTGTTTACATGAATAAAACCTTCAATGGTCATACACCCAATGAAAATAGTTTGTTGGATCTCGATTGTAGTGATACACATATTCATAATATTGATGCCAAAAGATGCAAAGTTAATAATGATAGTGCAACTTATTTGTGGCACTGCCGTTTGGGTCATATCGGTGTAAAGCGCATGAAGAAACTCCATAAAGATGGATTTTCGGAATCACTTGGTTATGAATCATTTGATGCTTGAGAACCATGCCTTTTGGGCAAGATGACTAAAACTCCGTTCTCCGGAACAATGGAACAAGCTACTGACTTACTGGAAATAATACATACCGATGTATGCGATCCAATGAGTGTTGATGCTCGTGGCAAGTATCGTTATTTTCTGACCTTCACAAGATGATTTGAGCAGATATGGGTATATCTACTTGATGAAACATAAGTCTGAAATAGTTGAAAGGTTCAAAGAATTTCAGAGTGAAGTGGAAAAATCATCGTAACAAGAAAATAAAGTTTCTGCGATCTGATCGCGGAGACGAATATTTGAGTTACGAGTTTGGTCTTCAATTAAAACAATGTGGAATAGTTTCACAGCTCACGCCACCTGGAACACCACAACGTTATGGTGTGTCCGAACGTCCTAACCGCACTTTATTGGATATGGTGCAATCTATGATGTCTCTTATCGGTTTACCACTATCGTTTTGGGTTTGTGCATTAGAGACAGCTGCATTCACTTTAAATAGGGCACCATCAAAATCTGTTGAGACGACGCCTTATGAACTGTAGTTTGGCGAGAAACCAAAGTTGTCGTTTCTTAAAGTTTGGGGCTGCGATGCTTATGTGAAAAAGTTTTCACCTGATAAGCTCAAACCCAAATCGAAGAAGTGCATCTTCATAGAATACCCAAAGGTAACTATTGGGTACACCTTCTATCACAGATCCGAAAGCAAGATTCGTTGCTAAAATGGATCCTTTCTAGAGAAGGAGTTTCTCTCGAAAGAAGTGAGTGGGAGGAAAGTAGAACTTGATAAGGTAATTGTACCTTCTCCCAAATTGGAAAGTAGTTCATCACAGAAATCAGTTCCAATGATGCCTACACCGATTAGTGAGGAAGTTAATGATGATGATCATGAAGCTTCAGCTCAATTTACTACCGAACCTCGTAGGTCTTCCAGAATAAGATCCGCACAAAAGTGGTACGGTAATCCCGTTCTAGAAGTCATGTTACTAGACCATGATGAACCTACGAACTATGAGGAAGCGATGATGAGCCCAGATTCCGTGAAATGGCTTGAGGCCATGAGATCTGAGATAAGATCCATGTATGAAAACAAAGTATGGACTTTGATTGACTTGCCCAATGATCGGCGAGACATTGAGATTAAATGGATCTTCAAGAGGAAGACGGACGCTGATAGTGTTACTATCTACTAAGCTCGACTTGTTGCGAAATGTTTTCAACAAGTTCAAGGTGTTGAATACGATGAGATTTTCTCACTCGTATCGAAGCTTAAGTCTGTCTGAATCATGTTAGCAATTGCCACATTTTATGAAATCTGGCAAATGGATGTCAAAACTGCATTCCTTAATGGATTTATTAAAGAAGAGTTGTATATGATGCAACCAGAAAGTTTTTGTCAATCCTAAAGATGTTAACAAAGTGTGCAAGCTCCAGCAATCCATCAATGAACTGGTGCAAGCATCTCGGAGTTGGAATACACGCTTTGATGAGTTGATCAAAGCATATGGTTTTATACAGACTTTTGAAGAAGCCTGTATTTACAAGAAAGTGAGTGGGAGCTCTGTAGCATTTCTAATATTATATGTGGATGACATATTGTTAATTGGAAATGATATGGAAATTCTGGATAGCATGAAAGGATACTTGAATAAGAGTTTTTCAAAGCAAGACCTTGGTGAAGCTGCTTACACATTGAGCATCAAGATCTATATAGATAGATCAAGACGCTTGATAAGATTTTTCAATGAGTACATACCTTGATAAATTTTTGAAATAGTTCAAAATGGAACAGTCAAGGAAGGAGTTCTTGCCTGTGTTACAAGGTGTGAAGTTGAGTAAGACTCGAGACCCGACCATTGCAGAAAATAGAAAGAGAATGAAAAGTCATTGCCTATGCCTCAGTCATAGGTTCTATAAAGTATGCTATGTTGTGAACCAGACCTATTGTATACCTTGCTCTGTGTTAGGAAAAGGAATACAATTTTGATCTAATAAGTAGATCACTGGACATGGGTCAAGAATATCCTTAGTGAGGACTAAGGAGATGTTTCTTGATTATGGAGGTGATAAAAGAGCCCGTCGTAAAAGTTACAACGATGCAAGCTTTTACACCAATCCAGATGACTCTAAATCTGGATACATATTGAAAGTGGGAGCAATTAGCTAGAGTAGCTCTGTGCAGAGCATTGTGGACATAGAATATTTGCGAAATACATACGGCTCTGAATGTGACAGAACCGTTGACTAAGCTTCTCTCACGAGCAAAACATGATCATACCTTTGTACTCTTTGGGTGTTAATCACATAAGCAATGTGAACTAGAATATTGACTCTAGTAAACCCTTAGGGTGTTGATCACATGATGATGTGAACTATGGGTATTAATCACATGCAGATGTGAATATTGGTGTTAAATCACATAGCGATGTGAACTAGATTATTGACTCTAGTGCAAGTGGGAGACTGAAGGAAATATGCCCTAGAGGCAATAATAAAGTTATTATTTATTTCCTCATATCATGATAAATGTTTATTATTCATGCTAGAATTGTATTAACCGGAAACATGATACATGTGTGAATACATAGACAAACCTATAGTCACTAGTATGCCTCTACTTGACTAGCTCATTAATCAAAGATGGTTATGTTTCCTAACCATAGACATGTGTTGTCATTTGATTAATGGGATCACATCATTAGAAGAATGATGTGATTGACATGACCCATTTCGTTAGCTTAGCACTTGATCATTTAGTATGTTGCTGTTGCTTTCTTCATGACTTATACATGTTCCTGTAACTATGAGAAATATGCAACTCCCGTTTACCGGAGGAACACTTTGGGTACTACAAAACATCACAACGTAACTGGGTGATTATAAAGGAGTACTACAGGTGTCTCCAAAGGTACATGTTGAGTTGGCGTATTTCGAGATTAGGTTTTGTCACTCCGATTGTCGGAGAGGTATCTCTGGGCCCTCTCGGTAATGCACATCATTATAAGCCTTGCAAGCAATGTGACCAAATGAGTTGGTTATGGGATGATGCATTACGGAACGAGTAAAGAGACTTGCCGGTAACGAGATTGAACTGGGTATTGGATACCGACGATCAAATCTCGGGCAAGTAACATACCGATGACAAAGGGAACAACATATGTTGTTATGCGGTTTGACCGATAAAGATCTTCGTAGAATATGTAGGAACCAGTATGGGCATCCAGGTCCCGCTATTGGTTATTGACCGAGAATGGTTCTAGGTCATGTCTACATAGTTCTCGAACCCGTAGGGTCCGCACGCTTAACGTTACAATGACAGTTTTATTATGAGTTTATAAGTTTTGATGTACCGAAGTTTGTTCGGAGTCCCGGATGTGATCATAGACATGACGAGGAGTCTCGGAATAGTCGAGACATAAAGATTGATATATTGGACGACTATATTCGGACACCGGAAGTGTTCCGGGTGATTTCGGAGAAAACCGGAGTGCCGGAGGGTTACCGGAACCCCCCCCCCCGAGAGTTAATGGGCCACATGGGCCTTGGTGGGAAGAGAGAGGGGCGGCCAGGAAGGGCCGCGCGCCCCCTCTCCCTCTGGTCCGAATTGGACTAGGAGGGGGGGGGGGGCGGCGCCCCCTCTTTCCTTCCCCTCCTCTTCCCCTTCCTTCCCCTCCTAGTAGGAGTAGGAAAGGAGGAGTCCTACTCCTAGTAGGAGGAGGACTCCTCCTCCTGGCGCGCCCAACAAGGGCCGGCCGGCCTCCCCCCTCCCTCCTTTATATACGGGGGCAGGGGGCACCCCATAGACACACAAGTTGATCTACGGATCATTCCTTAGCCGTGTGCGGTGCCCCCCTCCACCATATTCCACCTCGGTCATATCGTCGCGGAGTTTAGGCGAAGCCCTGCGCCGGTAGAGCATCATCATCGGCACCACGCCGTCGTGCTGACGGAACTCATCCCCGAAGCTTTTCTGGATCGGAGCCCGGGGATCGTCATCAAGCTGAACGTGTGCTGAACTCGGAGGTGCCGTACGTTCGGTGCTTGGATCGGTCGGATCGTGAAGACGTACGACTACATCAACCGCGTTGTCATAACGCTTCCGCTTACGGTCTACGAGGGTACGTGGACAACACTCTCCCCTCTCGTTGCTATGCCATCACCATGATCTTGCGTGTACGTAGGAAAAGCTTTGAAATTACTACGTTCCCCAACAAATTCGACTAGCTTATCCCATGCCATGCAAGACGCTATGTCTTGGAGAGGATGGGTTTTGAAGACCATGAAAATTTTGAAACAAAGAAAATACACCTAAGGACCCATCATGATATGGATTTTGAAGTAAATCTGTGCAATGCTCAGAGCGTAACCCATTTTGGTTGCCAAAATTGGGAAGGACTTTGCAAAATGTATGGTTTTTATGAGGGTATGATTGTCACCATGGATCTTGGTGATCCTGACATCGAGCAAGACAATATGGACATTTGGGTCCTTGTTGATATGCTTCCGATTGTACCGCTATGTGAGTTTCTCAAACATAGATATTAATTAGTTTATATTGTTTATTTCAAAATAGTTGACTACTTATTTCCATTGACAGCTTATTTTAATTCTTCAAAGACTGTGCGGAAGATGGTAGACAAAACCCACTACACCGATGGCTCCGAATTGACTTATAAGGAGAAAAATCATCTGGTCGCATTTTGTACTCTTCTTGAGGATTACAATAACTATTATCGAACTCCTCCAAATTATGGTGAATAGGTGCCACTAGCGCACGTGTTGAACGACGGTAACTTCTCTGGAGAAACCCTGGTAAGATTTTTTAGTATTACGACATCCGTGCATCTTTTGCATACTTCTAAAACTAGTACATCATTGCTAACTACGAAGTTATTACTATGTTTTTCAACAGAAACTCCCGATCGATTGTGTGCCTCATCTGATGTATCTGAATGGTCACCTTACAGTTCTGAACATACTGCCAGGTAAATCTAGGGAGCTCACCTGTGCATATCGGATTTCTAAAACCGATGAACACATGTTCATCAAAGAATGGAAGAAATGTATGGACATTCGCAAGGAGGTTCTTGGAAGTAACATTCAGCGAAAGGCAAGAATTGGAGACAAACTAATCTCCATTCTCCATAATGGAGAGTCATGGGCTATCTTGTTTTTTGCTATTTTACCTTAGAAAATGTAGTAGGTCTTAATCGAATGTAGTAGGTCCTATGAGGTACAATATGTTTATTATGTGGTAATGTGTTAGAGTTGATAATGAGGAGTACTTGTGATTACGACTAGTGACCAATTTGCTAAGTTGATCTTGAGGAGGTGTTATATGGCAATGATGTATTATGATGATGAGTTGTTAATGATATGATGATGATGATGATATTATTATATCATTGGGTGAAAGAACCGCGGATTAGTTTCAAGTGGATGGATGATAACCCACAAGTATAGGGGATCGCAACAGTTTTCGAGGGTAGAGTATTCAACCCAAATTTGTTGATTCGACACAGAGGGAGCCAAAGAATATTCTCAAGTATTAGCAGCTGAGTTATCAATTCAACCACACCTGGAAACTTAGTATCTGCAGCAAAGTGTTTAGTAGCAAAGTAATATGATAGCGGTTGTAACGGTAACAAAAGTAAAGACAGCAAAAGTAATGTTTTTGGTATTTTGTAGTGGTTGTAACAGTAGCAACGGAAAAGTAAATAAGCGAGAACCAGTATATGGAAAACTCATAGGCACCGGATCAATGATGGATAATTATGCCGGATGTGGTTCATCATGTAACAGTCATAACATAGGGTGACACAGAACTAGCTCTAGTTCATCAATGTAATGTAGGCATGTATTCCGAATATAGTCATACATGCTTATGGAAAAGAACTTGCATGACATCTTTTGTCCTACCATCCCGTGGCAGCGGGGTCCTATTGGAAACTAAGGGATATTAAGGCCTCCTTTTAATAGAGAACCGGAACAAAGCATTAGCACATAGTGAATACATGAACTCCTCAAACTATGGTCATCACCGGGAGTGGTTCCGATTATTGTCACTTCGGGGTTGCCGGATCATAACACATAGTAGGTGACTATAGACTTGCAAGATAGGATCAAGAACTCACATATATTCATGAATACATAATAGGTTCAGATCTGAAATCATGTCACTCGGGCCCTAGTGACAAGCATTAAGCATAGCAAAGTCATAGCAACATCAATCTCAGAACATAGTGGATACTAGGGATCAAACCCTAACAATACTAACTCGATTACATGATAAATCTCATCCAACCCATCACCGTCCAGCAAGCCTACGATGGAATTACTCACGCACGGCGGTGAGCATCATGAAATTGGTGATGGAGGATGGTTGATGATGACGACGGCGACGAATTCCCCTCTCCGGAGCCCCGAACGGACTCCAGATCAGCCCTCCCGAGAGAGATTAGGGCTTGGCGGCGGCTCCGTATCGTAGAACGTGATGATTTCTTATCTCCGATTTTTTTCTCCCCGAAGGCCAATATATGGAGTTGGAGTTGGCGTCGGAGGGCCACCAAGGGGCCCACGAGGTAGGGGGCGCACCCAGGGGGGCGCCCCCCACCCTCGTGGACAGGGTGTGGGCCCCCTGGTCTTCATCTTTTGCGAGGATTTTTCTTTATTTTTTCTAGGATGTTCCGTGGAGTTTGAGGACATTCCGAGAATCTTTATTTTCTGCACAAAAACAACACCATGGCAATTCTGCTCTAAACAGCGTCAGTCCGGATTAGTTCCATTCAAATCATACAAGTTAGAGTCCAAAACAAGGGCAAAAGTGTTTGGAAAAGTAGATACGGCGGAGACGTATCAACTCCCCCAAGCTTAAACCCTTGCTTGTCCTCAAGCAATTCAGTTGACAAACTGAAAGAGAAAAAGAAAAACTTTTACAAACTCTGTTTGCTCTTGTTGTTGTAAACATGAAAAGCCAGCATTCAAGTTTCAGCAAATAATATGAACTAACCATTCTCACAATAACACAAAGGTCTCACAATTACTCATATCAATAGCAAAATCAGCTAGCGAGCTATAATAACAAAACTCGGATGACAAGACTTTCTCAAAATAATTATAACATGATATAACAAAATGGTATCTCGCTAGCCCTTTCTGAGACCGCAAAACATAAATGTAGAGCACCTTTAAAAATCAAGGACTGACTAAACATTGTAATTCATGGTAAAAGAGATCCAGTCAAGTCAGACCCAATATAAACCAATAATAATGAATGCAAACGGCAGTGTGCTCTCCAGCGGGTGCTTTTTAATAAGAAGGATGATGACTCAACATAAAAGTAAATAGATAGGCCCGCAGAGGGAAGCAGTGATTTGTAGAGGTGCTAGAGCTCGGTTTTAAAATTGAGATTGAATAACATTTTGAGCAGCATACTTTTGCTTTCAATGCAACAACTATGAGATGACGATATCTTCCATGCTAAACAAATTATAGGCGGTTCCCAAACATAATGGTAAAGTTTATACTCGCCTTCCTCCACAAGCATCAATCCATGGCTTGCTCGAAACAACGAGTGCCTCCAACATTCAACGGGTCCCAAGGGGAGTTTTCTTTGCAATTATTTTGATTTAGTTTGCATAAAGCATGGGACTGGGCATCCCGGTGACCAGCCATTTTTCTCATGAATGTGGAGCGGAGTCCACTCCTCTTGAGAATAACCACCTAACATGGAAGATAAGGGCAGCCCTAGTTGAAACATGAGCTGCTCGAGTATACAAAACCGAATTTCACGTGAAGGTTTGGAGTTTGGCACATACAAATTTACTTGGAACGGCAGGTAAATACCGCATATAGGAAGGTATAGTGGACTCATATGGAATAACTTTGGGGTTTAAGGAGTTTGGATGCACAAGCAATATTCCTGCTTAGTACAGGTGAAGGCTAGCAAAAGACTGGGAAGCGACCAACTGAGAGAGCGACAACAGTCGTAAACATGCATCAAAATTAATTTACACCGAATACAAGCATGAGTAGGATATAATCCACCATGAACATTAATATCATGAAGGCTATGTTGATTTGATTCAACTACATGCGTGAACATGTGCCAAGTCTAGTCACTCAATTCATTTAAAGGAGGATACCATCCCATCATACCACATCATAATCACTCTAATAGCATGTTGGCACGCAAGGTAAACCATTATAACTCATAGCTAATCAAGCATGGCACAAGCAACTATAATCTCTAAATTTCATTGCAAATATGTTTACTTTATAATAGCTGAATCAAGAACGATGAATCATCATATTTACAAAAACAAGAGAGGTCGAGTTCACACCAGCTTTTCTCATCCCAATAAGTCCATCATATATCATCATTATTGCCTTTCACTTGCATGACCGAACAATGTGTATAATAATAAGAGTGCACGTGCATTGGACTAAGCTGGAATCTGCAAGCATTCAACTCAAGAGAGAAGACAAGTAATATGGGCTCTAAGTTAAAATAAACAATCATGCACATAAGAGCCACTTCAATAATTTAATCATGGTCTTCCCCTACTGACCCCCAAAGAAAAGAAAAAGAAATAAAAACTATTTACACGGGAAAGCTCCCAACAAACAAAAGAAGAACGAGAAATATTTTTGGGTTTTCCGTTTTAATTACTACGGTAAATAAATAAACTACTACTAATTTTCTTCTTCTTAAGGTTTATTAAACACACAAGAAGAAAGCAAGAAAAATAAAATAAACTAGCATGGATATTATAGTGAAAGAGTATGAACACAGGGATCTAGCAATTAGTGTGTGTGAACATGAATGTAATGTCGGTGGGAAATACATACTCCTCAAAGCTTAGGCTTTTGGCCTAAGTTGGTCTATTGCCAGGAATGGCCTAGCGGATACCCGTAGGTGAAGCTGGGGTCATACTGTGACGCAATGGCTATAGCCTCCTGAGCTGCAGTGTAGCATCTAGCTGCCTCCGCTCTCCTCTCGTATTCATCTGCCTCCTCTCTTGTAATAACATATCTTCCTTTTGTCTGAAAATCAAAGAAGGCAGGAGCAGGAAGAGCAATATGGACTACATGACGTTTGTTAAAGATTAGTCGATACTGGAGAGGTGGCTCTGTCCTCTCAACAAACCGGTGAGAAACCATAGAATCAAAATCTAAATAAGAAGGAGGTAACTCCATATCACCCTCACGAATGTCTATCTCAAGAAAATTAGTTAAGCGGGTTGCATAAATTCCTCCAAAGAAATCCCCGTTATGTCTATTCTGATGCAACCTGCGAGCTCCGATGGCTCCCATATGATAAGATTGGTCTCCTAACACAGCACTTCTGAGAATGCTGAGATCAGGAGCACATAAGTGACATACTTCATCCTTAGCATTAATACATCTACCTATAAAGAGAGAAAAATAATGTATAGCAGGAAAATGAATGCTCCCTAAAGTGGCTTGTGTTATGTCTCTAGATTCCCCCATAGTTATTTTAGCAAGAAAGTCTATATATTCAGATTTAGGGGGATCCCTAACATTACCCCATGATGGAAACTTGCAAGCAGAGGTGAAATCCTCTAAGTCCATGGTATAAGATTTATCATAAAGGTCAAACATGACTGAAGGAGAATTACGCGAAGATGAAAACTCAAACCTCCTCACAAATGAACTTGTGAGATCATGATACTGGGGGCATTTGTCAGCTTCAAAGTCCTCAAGCCCGGCGTTGTGCAAATATGCGCTAAATTCTTCTTTGATTCTTGCTTGATTCATAAAATTTTCTGACGGCCATTCACAGGGCCTCACAGGAGCATCTCTTGGTGGTTCCTCGTCAGCATCACGTATTGCAAGCCTGGGACTTTGTTTCCTTGAAGGTCCACCTTGGAACATCCTCCTAAACATATTGCTTCCTCCTAGAAATTTCTGAAATTTTTAGTAACTTCAAATAAAAGTGAACCAACTTCAATAAAATTGATAGCAACAACTCCTACAAGTGCCTAGAGCCTATATAAAGCATTGGAACTACTTGGAACCATATAAATTTGACATGCAAGCTCAAGAACATGGTCACCTATGCAGCACAAATTTGCAATGAATAAAGCACTAGAACAAAAACTAATTGGACCAATGGAGGAGTCACATACCAAGGAACAATCTCCCCAAGCAGTTTTGCGAGAGGTGCTTTGAGCAAGGAGATCGGAAATCACAGCAACGGGGGCTGGAACTCGTGCTTGAGTTGGTTTTTCGTGTTTGTGTGAGACAGAGGAAGACGATGGGTGCAGGAATAAGTGGAGGAGGGCCACCGTGGGCCCACAAGGCAGGGGGCGCGCCCAGGGGGGTAGGGCGCTCCCTCCACCCTCGTGGCCAGGTGGTAGCTCCCCCAGCGGTGATTTTTTCACAGTAAATTCTTAAATATTCCCGAAATAATCATAAAAAATTGGCATGGCATTCTGAGGACTTTTACTTTCGGGATATTTTTATATTGAGCGGATAAGTCAGGAGACAGACAGAAAAATACTATTTTACTTTATTTCTACTAAATAACAGAAAATATAAAGAAGTTACAGAAGGTTGTGCTTCTAGTTTCATCCATCTCGTGATCATCAAAATGAATCCACTAACAAGGTTGATCAAGTCTTGTTAACGAGCTCATTCCGATTAATACGGAACCGGAGAAATTTTGAATAGCACTAAGTTACCTCAACGGGGATATGAAAATCCCCAACAATGAGTATATCATACTTCTTTTTGACAGTAGGGAGAGGAAATTCAAAACCTCCAAATATAATGGATGGAATTTTTCCAATAGAGTTGATATTGTAAACTTGAGGTTGTTTCCTCGGAAAGTGTACCGTGTGCTCATTGCCATTAACATGAAAAGTAACATTGCCTTTGTTGCAATCAATAACAGCCCCTGCAGTATTAAGGAAAGGTCTTCCAAGAATAATAGACATACTTTCATCCTCAGGAATATCAAGAATAACAAAGTCCGTTAAAATAGTAACGTTTGCAACCACAACAGGCACATCCCCACAAATACCGACAGGTATAGCAGTTCATTTATCAGCCATTTGCAAAGATATTTCAGTAGGTGTCAACTTATTCAAGTCAAGTCTACGGTATAAAGAGAGAGGCATAACACTAACACCGGCTCCAAGATCACATAAAGCAGTTTTAACATAATTTCTCTTAATGGAGCATGGTATAGTAGGTACACCGGGATCTCCAAGTTTCTTTGGTATTCCACCCTTAAAAGTATAATTAGCAAGCATGGTGGAAATTTCAGCTTCAGGTATCTTTCTTTTATTAGTGATAATAGCCTTCATATACTTAGAATAAGGGTTTGTTTTGAGCACATCAGTTAATCGCATACGCAAAAAAATAGGTCTAATCATTTCAGCAAAGCGCTCAAAATCCTCATCATCCTTTTTCTTGGATGGTTTCGGAGGAAAAGGCATGGGTTTCTGAACCCATGGTTCCCTTTCTTTACCATGTTTCCTAGCAACAAAATCTCTTTTATCATAACGTTGATTCTTTGATTGTGGGTTATCAAGATCAACAACAGGTTCAACTTCTACATCATTATCATTACTAGGTTGAGAATCAACATGAACATTATCATTAACATTATCACTAGGTTCATGTTCATCACCTGATTGTGTTTCAGCATCAGAAATAGAAATATCATTTGGATTCTCAGGTCGCTCAGCAATAGGTTCACTAGAAGTTTGCAAAGTCCTACATTTTTCTTTTTCTTCTTTCTAGAAGAACTAGGTACATCAATATCATTTCTCTAAGAATCTTGCTCGATTCTCTTAGGGTGTCCTTCAGGATTAAAAGGTTCCTGAGTCATTCTACCGGTTCTAGTAGCCACTCTAACAGCATAATCATTTTTCTTACTATTCATTTCATCAAGCGCTTCTTTCTGAGATTTAAGTACTTGTTCTACTTGAGTGGTAACCATAGAAGCATGTTTGCTAACAAGTTTAAGTTCACCTCTAATATCAGCCATATAATCACCCAAGCGTTTAATCATATAAGCATCTTGTTTTAATTGTCTACCAAAATAAGCATTAAAGTCATCTTGCTTAAACATAAAGTTATCAAACTCATCCAAGCACTGACTAGCAATTTTAGTAGGAGGGACTTCAGCTTTATCATATCTATAGAGAGAATTTACCTTTACTACCTGTCTCGGGATATCGGGAGGTTCTTCAGTAAATAAGTAATTGAGATCATATACTTCTTCAACATGCGGTAAATTAAGACCGTGTATTTCTTCAATAGGAGGTAAATTCTTAACATCTTCGGCTTTAATACCTTTTTCTTTCATAGATTTCTTTGCCTCTTGCATATCTTCGGGACTAAGAAATAGAACACCTCTCTTCTTCGGAGTTGGTTTAGGAATAGGCTCGGTAATTGGCTCAGGAACTGGCTCAGGAGGTATCTCGGGAGGTGCCCAATTATTTTCATTAGCCAACATATTATTCAATAGAATTTCAGCGTCATCCGGTGTTCTTTCCCTGAAAAGAGAACCAGCACAACTATCCAGGTAATCTCTGGAAGCATCAGTTAGTCCATTATAAAAGATATCAAATATTTCAGGTTTCTTAAGAGGATGATCAGGCAAAGCATTAAGTAACTTGAGAAGCCTCCCCCAAGCTTGTGGGAGACTCTCCTCTTCAATTTGCACAAAATTGTATATTCCCTCAAAGCGGCTTGTTTCTTATGAGCAGGGAAATATTTAGCAGAGAAGTAATAAATCATATCCTGGGGACTTTGCACACAACCAGGATCAAGAGAATTATACCATATCTTAGCATCACCCTTTAACGAGAACGGAAATATTTTGAGTAAATAAAGATAGCGCGATCTCTCATTATTAGTAAACAGGGCAGCTATATCATTCAACTTAGTAAGATGTGCCACAACAGTTTCAGATTCATAGACATAGAAAGGATCAGATTCAACCAAAGTAATTATATCGGGATCAACAGAAAAATCATAATAGTCCTGATCAGGAACACAGATAGGTGAAGTAGCAAAAGCAGGGTCGGGTTTCATTCTACCTCTAAAAGATTCTTTACTCCATTTAATTAGTAACCTCTTAAGTTCACACGTATATCCTGGCAAGCAAAAATAGCTGCAGAAGATTCAACATCAAAAAGATAACCCTCAGGAATAGCAGGCATAGGTTCATCGTCACTAACATCATCATGTTCAGGTTCAATAATTTCTCTTTCTCTAGACCTAGCAATTTGCTCATCAATAATTTCTCTTTCTCTAGACCTAGCAATTGGCACAGTCATATCAAGCATAGAAGTAGTTTCATCACAAGTATCATGCATGGCAGAAGTGGCATCATCAATAACATGCGACATATCAGAATTCATAGCGGTAACAGGTTTAGGCGTCGCAAGCTTACTTATAACAGAAGGAGAATCTAGTGCAGAGCTAGATGGCAGTTCCTTACCTCCCCTCGTAGTTGAGGGAAAAATCTTGGTCTTAGCGTCTTTCAAGTTCTTCATAGTGTCCAGCAGATATAAATCCCAAGTGACTCAAAGAATAGAGCTATGCTCCCCTGCAATGGCGCCAGAAAAAGGTCTTGATAACCCACAAGTATAGGGGATCGCAACAGTTTTCGAGGGTAGAGTATTCAACCCAAATTTGTTGATTCGACATAAGGGGAGCCAAAGAATATTCTCAAGTATTAGCAGCTGAGTTGTCAATTAAACCACACCTGGAAACTTAGTATCTGCAGCAAAGTGTTTAGTAGCAAAGTAATATGATAGCGGTGGTAACGGTAACAAAAGTAAAGACAGCAAAAGTAATGTTTTTGGTATTTTGTAGTGATTGTAACAGTAGCAACGGAAAAGTAAATAAGCGAGAACCAGTATATGGAAAACTTGTAGGCACCGAATCAATGATGGATAATTATGCCAGATGTGGTTCATCATGTAACAGTCATAACATAGGGTGACACAGAACTAGCTCCAGTTCATCAATGTAATGTAGGCATGTATTTCGAATATAGTCATACGTGCTTATGGAAAAGAACTTGCATGACATCTTTTGTCCTACCATCCCGTGGCAGCGGGGTCCTATTGGAAACTAAGGGATATTAAGGCCTCCTTTTAATAGAGAACCGGAACAAAGCATTAGCACATAGTGAATACATGAACTCCTCAAACTATGGTCATCATCGGGAGTGGTTCCGATTATTGTCACTTCGGGGTTGCCGGATCATAACACATAATAGGTGACTATAGACTTGCAAGATAGGATCAAAAACTCACATATATTCATGAAAACATAATAGATTCAGATCTGAAATCATGGCACTCGGGCCCTAGTGACAAGCATTAAGCATAGCAAAGTCATAGCAACATCAATCTCAGAACATAGTGGATACTAGGGATCAAACCCTAACAAAACTAACTCGATTACATGATAAATCTCATCCAACCCATCACCGTCCAGCAAGCCTATGATGGAATTACTCACGCACGGCGGTGAGCATCATGAAATTGGTGATGGAGGATGGTTGATGATGACGACGGCGACGAATTCCCCTCTCCGGAGCCCCGAACGGACTCCAGATCAGCCCTCCCGAGAGAGATTAGGGCTTGGCGGCGGCTCCGTATCGTAGAACGCGATGATTTCTTCTCTCCGATTTTTTTCTCCATGAAGGCCAATATATGGAGTTGGAGTTGGCGTCGAAGGGCCACCAGGGGGCCCACGAGGTAGGGGGCGCGCCCAGGGGGGGCACCCTCGTGGACAGGGTGTGGCCCCCCTGGTCTTAATCTTTTGCGAGGATTTTTCTTTATTTTTTCTAAGGTGTTCCGTGGAGTTTCAGGACATTCCAAGAATCTTTATTTTCTGCATAAAAACAACACCATGGCAATTCTGCTGTAAACAGCGTCAGTCCGGGTTAGTTCCATTCAAATCATACAAGTTAGAGTCCAAAATAAGGGCAAAAGTGTTTGGAAAAGTAGATACGACGGAGACGTATCAATGGACATGCACTTGAAACTAGTCCACGGTTCTTTCACCCCGTGATGTAATAAATCATTATGATGTAAAAACAATCTCTAAATTCCTGTTGTATGAAAACTTGTGTAAAGGTGTATGAATACAACATGAAATAAAAAAGAAATAAAACACAAAATAATAGTAGTAGCGCGGGCAAGGAGAAGCGCTACTACTAATTACCAGTAGCGCTCTTCTGTAGAAGTGCTACTACTAAGTCAATTTAGCAGTAGCGTGGGTCTAGGCACGCTATTGTTAAGCTTTAGCTGTAGCGCCTTATCAGTAGCGCTCCTGCCCGCGCTACTGATAGGCCTAAAACCCGCGCTGCTGCTAGGCTTTTCCCTAGTAGTGATAGGTGAGGCCAACATGCACACCCAAACACTTCGAGAAATGTGTAGTCTGGAATTTCATTGAGCAAGAGTTCAAGTGGGGTTTTCATTTTCAGAAGTCGTGAGGTAAGCTTTTTTATCAAAAAACAGGATGTGGAAAAGGTGTCATTCCAGAACCGAAACGGGACAGAGGAATGAGCTGGCAAGGTAAGGCCAGTTTCAACAAGATGACGATGCTTACGTTCAGCGGTTCCATTCTGCTGATTTGTATGAGGACAAGACACACGGTGCGAAATCTCAAGTTTGTCAAAAATGAATTGAGGTTTTCATATTCACCCCCCCTCTCCCAGTCGGTTTGAACATGAATAATTTTCTGCTTAAGGAGACGCTCAACGTGTGCTTGAAACTGAATGAAAACATCAAACACATCAGACTTTTGCTTAAGAAGATATAGCCAAGTAAACCGACTATAAGCATCAATAAAGCTGACATAATAATTGTGCCCACTAACAGACGTTTGGGCATGACCCCATACATCAGAAAACACAAGCTCAAGAGGATGTTTGACTACACGACTAGACTCTGAAAACCGAAGTTGGTGACTCTTGCCCTGCTGACAGGCATCATAGATAGTTTCAGCAGTTTTATTGGACAGAACTAGTAGTTCATGTTGATGCAACACATGACGAACTATAGGAGCATCAGGGTGACCAAGGCGTGCATGCCAGTGCGTAGACGACACACGAACACCATTGAACGCCTGAGGAGAAAACTGCGTAGGAGATGTGGGCGGCGCGTCAAGTGCATACAGGCCATGGCGAAGAAGACCACTAACAAGAATGGCCCTCGTGTCCCGATCCTTCATAAAGAAACAAAAAGGGTGAAACTCAGCAAGGACATTATTATCACGAGTAAGTTGAGGAATAGACAACAAACTACGTGTATAGCGGGCTATTTGTGAAGGCGACCATTTAGCGGCACCCTGCTGAAAAGGCTATAGCCGGCTATTTAAAATTGAACCGAAGTGATCCCCTCCGCGTCACCGCCATCGCCGGAAAAACATCAGGCACCACAGCATGGCCAGCATAACCACCACGGCACCAGAAGAGCACTGTCGATCAGCAAGACAACAACAGTATGTTTGCGTGGTCGCCATTTCTCTCTTTCTATTCATGTTCACGATTGACGTTGTCATTAAGAGGAAATTAAGCATCAGAAAGTAAAAGATGTGTGCGTGCTAGCCGTTCCTCTCTTTTCTTTCATGTTCATGCGTGATGTTGTCATAAATTATAGGTGGAAATCAAGTTCCACAAGGTAGTAAAAGTTGCATTGCTCAGTTTTCGTTGGAGGATTGCGGACTTTGCCAACCGAAGATCGATGGAGGTTAGCTATTGGAGGGAAGAAAGCCCGGAGCAATTAATGGAATAGCTTTCTCGACTTCTCTAGTAAAGAAAGGTGTGCATGCGGATGATTCTGCAGCTCAGTTGTTGTAGGGTTCAGCCCTGCTATGCAAATCTGTCTCCTGCATTTCCCCCTACAGGAGCCAAAAGCCAAGATGGAGACTAGAAATTGATAGAAATAATTGCCTTTGAAAATTATTGATAGCATAAGTTGTCACAAGAGAACAACGGCTGTTGAATTCGATATTTCAAGCTATACTATAGTTGTGCTAGAAGTACCTAATTAATTGACCAAAGTTGCATATGAAAATTGTAGTTTATTTACTATTAATTTGAGGATATGCATGCTCTCATGTGCTCTTTTTTGTTAGCTGTTTCTTTTTTTCGTGAATACAGAAAGCTTGTGTATTATTTCATTGATAGAAGAAGTTAAGAGCGAATACAAGTGGTGATATAACACATGACACGAACACAATAGGCGTGAACATGATGTCCAGAGTAGACAGACATGGGATGCTCGGCCTAGAAAGAGAAAACATCACAGCAAAAACTCACCATCTTGGGAAGCAAAACCAATCTCCAAAACCACTACCGAGGACACCGCGAAGAAACAAGACAGCGTCTCCATGAAGGAGAACGACACCGAGATGCAGTAGCAACCTGATCCGGATAGCCGGACCTAGGGTTTCCCCTGTTGCTCGAAGAGGGGCATAGATGTCGGCCATGGCAGCGCCTCCAAGAAGGGGACGACACCGCGGGTGTCGTCGTTGCCAACATCGAAAGGTCGAGCAAAATTTTTGCCTGGCTAGAGTCTGAGCAATCCCAAGCAGTTGGAGCAAGATTCGAAGTAGATGAAGCCAAGTCGTCAGTTGGCCGCCACCGCAGGAAAGGGAGCTACCGCCGCCACCAAAGGAGGCACCAGATGCCGCCAGACGTGAGAGCTTTGGAACAGGCGGAAAGATGGGGCAAGGTTGGGGCCAAGAGCGAGGAGGTCTCAGCTAAATAAGTAACTCGGCATATGGTATGGCCCCCTCTATCAGACAAATGATGGCATGGCAGCCTCATATTCGTTCATGTTTGTCGAGACTTGTGTACATAAGTCTCTACAAAGATGTGCCACGTGGCAACTGCCATCTCTGTTCGAGTTGTCAAGTCACTTTATTTTGTTGAGACGTCCCCTTTGGTTCTTGGCAATATCTTTGTCGAGTCCCCGATAGAAGGCTCATGATAAAGTTCTATTTGCTTGAGTTGTATACTTTGTATGCCTTTTGCCGACAGCAGTCGTTCTCAGCTAAGTCGTTGCCAAGTTTTTTTTCGACTTCGCCGAGTTTCTCGGGCACCCGTCAAAGCCATCGACTCCAGTAGTGAAATGAGATTTCTATCCGGATAGAGAAGATGGACAGGACTTTGGTTGGTAATACTTCATTCAGTCGACAGTACACCTATGATATGGTAAATTGACTATCTGTTTCCATATCCTTACACTACAAAAAAATACACTTTCGTGATGATACGTGTTTGTCACAGTAGGTCGCGTTTTCAGTCATGCATCTACATCCATGACGATTTTATGACAGAATCAAGACAGTCATACATGTGCTGTCGTAGAAGTGTTCCATGACATTACCAAAATTATCATTACGGAAGTGTCCACTTGCATGACGATAAATCGCGCGTCACATAAGTGCTTTCGTCAAGGGTCACCGACACGTGGCATCCACCGTAACGGAACGCCGTTAAGCTATCGGGTCGGATTTTGGATCTGATAACCCGTTAACAGCCATGACCAATGCCGATTTTCCACGTGTAAAATTCTCATTGGCTGTCGGATACACGCGTCAGCTCCGTGTTGGCACAGGTGTCACTCATCCAACGGTCGAGATGGGCCTATGATATGTTGACACGTGGACCAGCCCAAAAGTGGCCCACAAAGTTTAAATGGGCCGGCCCAACCGAAGGCCCATAAGATTTAGCGGGCCATAATGGGCCGGCCCAGCTAAAGGCCCACAAAATTTAGCGGACCATAATGGGCCGGCCTAGCTAAAGGCCCACACGAATTTGTAGACCATAATGGGCTGGCCCAGCTAAAGGCCCACAAGATTTTGCGGACCACAATGGGCCGACCCAGCTAAAGGCCCACCAGATTCTACAGACCATTATGGGCCGGCCCAGCTAAAGGCCCAACATTCTCTGTCAAATCGGCTTGTCAACGGCCTGTCCTAAACTTGTCATCAACGCGACCCATGGTCACTTCTGGCCCGTTAACTGTCCGCTAAGTAATTGGGCCGAATTACGGCCCGGTGTATTTCCGACCTGTTAAAGGTCCGGCTGAATTTGGGCCCATTTATAGGCCATCAAAACTTTTGGCCCATAAACAACCGTAAAGGATTTGGGTCATATTCGGCCATGTCTAGCATTCGGCCTGTTAGAGGCCCACTATAGATTTGGGCCACTTTCGGCATGTTGTCATTTTCGGCCTGTTAACGCCGGACGTAAACCATGGGCCATATGTGGCCCAACGTCATATCGGGCCCATTAACGACCCATATAAAAATGACGATAATCTAGCCCGACCGAAGTTCCGGCCTATTAAAGGCCCATGTATTAGGTCGGCGCATTTACGGCCCGTCCAAATTTTGGCCTGTCAAAGATCTGCATCGTAAATGGGCCACCATTTCGGCCTGCTAAGTCCAGTGGGTTATTTGGCACAATCAGGGCCCAATCTCACTTTCGGTCTATTAAAGGCCCATGTTTTTTATGGTCTCGAGATATTTACACCTATAAACGGCCTAATTTTACTGAGGGCCCAAATTATGTTTAGGCCTGTTAAAGGCCCACTATAGGCATAGGCCTATCAGAAAAATAATGAAAGCTTAAGCTAGGCATATATTGCTCAAGTAATGAATCCACCCGGATCCCAAGGTATATCAAAGCCAATTTTAATTAACAATGATTTGTAATTTAGTATGAGCACAAAGTAACATATATCATGCAACAACGAAGTCTAACCCTCTTCCTATGCACCGGCATGTCATAAAAGAACAATTCATGCACACCAAGTAAAGGCCAATGCATAGTACACTAGTAGAAAAAGGACCTAATATGAGACACATTAGTGTCGGTTTGGTTTTGAGCCAGCACTAATGTGTCCATTAGTGCCGGTTCCAACGGCTAGCCGGCCGTTCTCATTAGTACCGATTCATGGCGAACCTATAGTACCGGTTCGTGCCACGAACCGGTACTAAAGAGGGTGGTGGCAGGGTGTTGTCTGTCTGGGGCCCGTCCAGCACCTTTAGTACCGGTTCGTGGGACGAACCGGTACTAAAGGTCGACGGACATAAACCCTTCGTCCCCCCGAGCCACTATGTTCTTCCCCTTTCCCCTCACTTCCTCTGTTCTTCCCCCTCTCTCCTCGAGCTCCTCACAAATTTTGCCCAAAATTTGTCAAGATTTGAAGGCCCCCATCCATTCAAATGATCACAAAGGTTAGCAACTTTGTCCTTTCAACTCTCATTGCTAGATTAGCTCTTGCAATGCTTTGTATAGTGATTAATTTGGGAGGAATAATTATATTTGCTAGTATTTGATTTATATGCAATTTGAGGTCAAAAATAACACTTAGTTTGCATATGTAGGTGTGGTTTACTTAGTGCCTTCTAAATCTCCGTCGTAACCACCGTCGATCGCCCGCACCGTCCCGTCGCCGGCACCACCTTCTGGTGAGGCTCTTGTTCATGAATGTTTTACATTACCAAATTGATGTTTATGTGATTTGGATATATAGTTACTCGTATAATTATCTTACCCGTACGTTGTTCGTTATACATAGTGCCATGGTCTTGATATCCGTCCCCGTCGGCCCTCGTCCTTGTTATGATTCGGATGTGGTATATTCTCTTTTAAAACTAGTTGTTGCATTTTGTGTTTATGACAAATTATGCCCATCAAGTTGACATAGATATTTTTATCTAGGAGGTATGTGAACTGGAAATTCCAACCGACCCTATTGTCGAGAGGTTAAATTTAGTTGAAAGAGAAAACGAGTATTTGAAAGAAAAATTGAAAAGAATTGAGGGGGAGAAGATGGAATTGGAGTTGCATGTTGCCGATGTCGTCGATGATCACAAGATTAAGATGGAGAAAATGAGGTTGAAGATTAGAAAGATTAGAAAATATGCCATTGATAGTGTGGCTTGGTATCATTATGTTGTTGGATCAATTGTTACCTTAGTTGCAATCTTCATCGCATTTGTTGTTGCATTTAAATTCTTTAGCTAGAGAGTTATTTGTATGTTGCATTTAATTAAGTGTTGTATATGAACTTTATGTATGAACTTTATGTATGAACTTTATGTATGAACTTGTATTAATTTGGTCTATTTGGTGTTGTGTAATGAAGATGAGCCGACAATGGATGTATGATGACCGATGCTCTCCCGAGTTCATTAATGGAGTGCATACTTTTCTACTTGCCGCTGAGGCAAACAAGCGGGCGGATGGTTTTATGCCTTGTCCATGTGCTGGCTGTAAGAATGGTCACAGTTACTCTACGTCAAGAACCATTCACGTCCACCTATTTGAGTCCGGTTTCATGCCCCACTATAATGTTTGGACCAAGCACGGAGAAATAGGGGTTATGATGGAAGACAATGAAGAAAAAGAGGACGACGACGGCTATCCAGGCCATGGGTTCCCTAAATACGATGATACAACAATGGGGGAAGAAGCTGAGCCGGCAATGCGGGAAGAAGCTGAAGAAGAGGCATCAGATGAGCCCGCTGATGATCTAGGTCGGGCCATTGCCGATGCAAAGAGAAACTGCGCAAGTGATCTGGAGAGGACGAAGTTGCAGCGCGTGTTAGAGGATCACAAGAAATTGTTGTACCCGAATTGGGAAGCTGACAAAAAAAGTTGGGCACCACACTTGAATTGCTGCAATGGAAGGCAGAGAATGGTGTATCTGACAAGGGATTTGGAAAGTTGATGGTAATGATAGAGAATATGCTTCCAAAGGACAACAAATTGCCTAAGAGTACGTATGAAGCAAAGAAGGCTGTCTGCCCTCTAGGGTTAGAGGTGCAAAAGATACATGCATGCCCTAATGACCGCATCCTCTACCACGGTGAGTACGAGGATTTGAACGCTTGCCCGGTATGCGGTGCATTGCGTTATAAGATCAGTCGCGATGACCCTGGTGATGTCGAGGGCGAGCGCCCCAGGAAGAAGATTCCTGCCAAGGTGATGTGGTATGCTCCTATAATACCACGGTTGAAACGTTTGTTCCAAAACAAAGAGCATGCGAAGGCGATGCGGTGGCACGCAGAAGACCGTAAGAAAGACGGAAAGTTGAGAGTACCCGCTGACGGTTCGGAGTGGAGAAAAATCGAGAGAAAGTACTGGGAGGAGTTTGTAGGTGACCCAAGGAACGTATGGTTTGGTCTAAGCGCAGATGGCATTAATCCTTTTGGGGAGGAGAGCAGCAACCATAGCACGTGGCCTGTGACTCTATGTTTGTATAACCTTCCTCCTTGGTCGTGCATGAAGCGGAAGTTCATTATGATACCAGTGCTCATCCAAGGCCCTAAGCAACCCAGCAACGACATTGATGTGTACGTAAGGCCATTAGTTGAAGAACTATTACAGTTGTGGAATGGAACGGGTGTACGTGCGTGGGATGAGCACGGACAGGAAGAATTTGACCTAAAGGCATTGCTGTTCGTGACCATCAATGATTGGCCTGCTCTCAGTAACCTTTCAGGACAGACAAACAAGGGATACCGCGGATGCACGCACTGTTTGGATGATACCGACAATATATATTTGGATAGTTGTAGGAAGAATGTGTACCTGGGACATTGTTGATTTCTTCCGACAAGGCATCCCGTAAGAAAGAAAGTCAAGCATTTCAAAGGTGAGGCGGATCACCGGACGAAGCCTCGCCACCGTACTGGTGCTGATGTACATGATATGGTCAAGGATTTGGAGGTAATCTTTGGAAAGGGTCCTAGCGGAAAACCTGTTCCGAAGGACGCTGACGGACGTGCACCCATGTGGAAGAAGAAATCTATATTTTGGGACCTGCCATATTGGAAAGACCTAGAGGCCCGCTCCGCGATCGACGTGATGCACGTGACGAAGAATCTTTGCGTGACCCTGCTTGGCTTTTTGGGCGTGTATGGGAAGACAAAAGATACACCAGAGGCACGGGAGGACCAACAACGTATGCATGGAAAAGACGGCATACACCAGGGTCAGGCCAGCTACGCTCTTACCAAAGAAGAGAAGGAAATCTTCTTCGAATGCCTGCTCAGCATGAAGGTACCGTCTGGCTTCTCGTCGAATATAAAGGGAATCACTACTGGAATCTGGCACTTTGCCATCTGCCATGGCAGATGGCAAAGGCATGGTCGGCGGATGGCAAAGGCTTTGCCATCTGCCAGCAGATGGCAAACAGTTTGTCTGAAACCCTGCTGGTAAAGGCTTCTTTGCCATATGTTGGCTGATGGCAAAGAGCCTGTGGCTTTGCCATCTGCTGGCAGATGGCAAAGCCTCTTAACGGGGTTAGCCCCGTTAGAAGGCTAACGGCATACTTTGCCATCTGCCAGCAGATGGCAAAGGCTGCAGGCTGTTTGCCGTCTGCCAGCAGATGGCAAAGGCTGAATGCTTTGCCGTCTGCCAGCAGATGGCAAAGGCTGCATGCTTTGCCATCTGCTAGCAGATGGCAAAGAGCCCAAATAGGCCAGCCCAAATGTTACATGCAGATGACACGTGGCCTCTTTGCCATCTGCCAGCTGATGGCAAAGCTCTTTGCCATCTGCCAGCAGATGGCAAAGTGACTATATTGCCCCATTTAATTTTGTTTTTTCTTATATCCATTCACTTTCACAGAAATCAAACACAAATATATTTATATGACCAATATAGCATATTCAACACATATTACCAATAGTCATGAACACATATGTATCCAACACATGTTACTAATAGTAGCAAGTTTCATCCATACATATACATAGTTTCATCAATATTACACAGTTTCATCCATAGGTAGCAAGTTTCACAAGGTCAAAACAAAAACTAAATACAAGCACTCCATCAACCCAAGCTTCCGTGATCTTAAGCAAATCTGTAAAATAGGAAAGAAGAAAGTTAGAAGAAGAAGACTAGAAGAAGAAGATTATTATGATGCAACTAAAATGTGAAGATTATTATGATGCAACTTATATCTGTAAAATAGGTCATTTTGGAGCTAGGTATGGTTATTATGTCATTTTTGAGCTAGCTAAGCATACTAAGTCATTTTGGTGTAAAACATGCTAAGGTCATTCTAGAGCTAAGTAAGTTTATTATGTCATTTTGGAGCTAGCTAAGCATCTGAAGTCATTTAGGAGCTAAAATATGTCATTTCTTAAGCATATTATGTCATTTTAGAGTTAGCTAAGCATATTAAGTCATTTTGGAGGAAAATATGCTAAGTATAGGTCATTTTAGAGCTCCTAGGTTAAATAGGTCATTTTTAATCTAGCTAAGCATATTAAGTCATTTTGGAGGAAAAAATGCTAAGTATAGGTCATTTTAGAGGTATCCTAGGTTAAATATGTCATTTTGGAGCTAATTAAGCTTATTATGTCATTTTGGAGCTAGCTAAGCATGTGAAGTCATTTAGGAGCTAAACTATGTCATTTCTTAAGCATATTATGTCATTTTAGAGCTAGTTAAGCATATTAACTAATTTTGGAGGAAAAGATTCTAAGTATAGGTCATTTTGAAGCTAGCTAAGCATATTAAGTCATTTTGGAGGAAAAAATGCTAAGTATAGGTCATTTTAGAGCTATCCTAGGTTAAATAGGTCATTTTGGAGCTAATTAAGCTTATTATGTAATTTTTGAGCTAGCTAAGCATATTAAGTCATTTTGGAGGAAAAAATGCTAAGTATAGGTCATTTTAGAGCTAGCCTAGGTTGAATAGGTCATTTTGAAGCTAAGTAAGGTTATTATGTCATTTTGGAGCTAGCTAAGCATATGAAGTCATTTAGGACCTAAAATATGTCATTTCTTAAGCATACTATATCATTTTAGAGCTAGCTAAGCATATTAAGTCATTTTGGAGGAAAATATGCTAAGTATAGGTCATTTTAGAGCTATCGTACGTTAAATAGGTCATTTTTAAGCTAGCTAAGCATATTAGGTCATTTTGGAGGAAAAATGCTAAGTATAGGTCATTTTAGAGCTAACCTAGGTTAAATATGTCATTTTGGAGCTAATTAAGCTTATTATGTCATTTTGGAGCTAGCTAAGCATGTGAAGTCATTTAGGAGCTAAACTATGTCATTTCTTAAGCATATTATGTCATTTTAGAGCTAGTTAAGCATATTAACTAATTTTGGAGGAAAAGATTCTAAGTATAGGTCATTTTGAAGCTAGCTAAGCATATTAAGTCATTTTGGAGGAAAAAATGCTAAGTATATGTCATTTTAGAGCTATTCTAGGTTAAATAGGTCATTTTGGAGCTAATTAAGCTTATTACGTAATTTTTTAGCTAGCTAAGCATATTAAGTCATTTTGGAGGAAAAAAATGCTAAGTATAGGTCATTTTAGAGCTAGCCTAGGTTGAATAGGTCATTTTGAAGCTAAGTAAGGTTATTATGTCATTTTGGAGCTAGCTAAGCATATGAAGTCATTTAGGACCTAAAATATGTCATTTCTTAAGCATATTATATCATTTTAGAGCTAGCTAAGCATATTAAGTCATTTTGGAGGAAAAGATGCTAAGTATAGGTCATTTTAGAGCTATCCTAGGTTAAATATGACATTTTTAAGCTAGCTAAGCATATTAAGTCATTTTGGAGGAAAAATGCTAAGTATAGGTCATTTTAGAGCTATCCTAGGTTAAATATGTCATTTTGGAGCTAATTAAGCTTATTATGTCATTTTTGAGCTAGCTAAGCATATTGAGTCATTTTGGAGGAAAAAATGCTAAGTATATGATTATGTCGCTAGTATCCATATGGCAGAGAACCCGGGCCGACATGACTAGTCATAGAACCAAGGTGGCATAAACGTACAGGGACAGGCATACATGACCCAGCAATGCACGTGTTGGTCATCAGTGAGTGCAACCAAGTCATAGAAAGCTACAAGGACTTCGGTGATACACCGCGTGACATTTCCTTGTAGGGACAGACACAGGAGCAAAGAAGGACACATGCCGGTCAATCCATGTGTTCCGGAGCAGTAGCGAACTACCATGGCTCAGTGGAAGCACTAGGAAGCATTTCCCTGTATGGAAGGCTACCAAAGGCACACGACTAGGTGTCGAATCCCACACATACAATGCATTTCAAACATACACACATTAGGCACGATATGTGTAGATACAACATGGCATCACAACAAAACTCTATTAAGCAAAACACTTGGGAAACTTACCGTCATCACGGAGGTGTAGGTGTAGGTGTAGGTGTAGGACCGGTCGCGCCAGTGGCAGACGGAGAAGGATCGGTCGATGCTTGTCGGGAGTTACGCCGCACCAAAGATTATTTCCAATGTATTGTTAGCATGATGCAACTCAAATGTGAAGACTAGTAACTAATGACCGTTCAAATGAAACTCACCGTGCCCGTCGGAGCAATGACTGGCATCGGCGGAGGGGTCTGGCCGTTCTTCTCGCACATGGACTGCACATTTGGTTTTGAGAGTCAGTCATATTAGTTACTAATGAAAGGAACATTGCGTGCATGATTTAGCTAATATGCAGAAGAAACTTACCACGAAGAGCTCGTACATGGCCCGGTTAGCCGATTCGTTCCGGTTCCTCTCCTCCTCCAACAGCCTAGCCGTCCTCTCCTCATTCTCCCTGTCCCTCTCCGCCGCCTGCCGGTCCCTCTCCGCCAACTGTCGGTCCCTCTCCTCAAAAGCAGCCTGGGTCTTCACTCTCTCTGGCTCAATAGCAGCCTGATACACCACTCATTAACATTGTAATCATTGATAGCCGCAAACACAATGTAATGGAGGAAAGGCTACCGAGTCCATATAACAAACCTGGAATTCGATTTCCACTGATCGTAAACCTGGAGGAAAGGCTACTGTGGCCGCAAAACACAATATTGATGCGTTCAAACACTTAGGCTGTGTTTGATAGCAAACTATCCCAAAAACCTTTGTATCAAAAAACTACAGTAATTTAGCCCGCAGGTATGAAATACCACGGTTTTAACATAACGGAATATTTTGTAGTATTGATAATACAGCCAACCTATTTGGCTATCCCGTTTTCAACGTCTCAAAATTAGCTAGGTAAAACCATTAGCAGCTGCAAATACACGTGTGCTTTCCTAGTTAGCTAGCCATTTTATGCAACTATTCGGGCATGCACCAAGAACGGCCACACACACGGTGTAGAAGACACATATTCTAGCTGCCTATCCGGACGACAACAACGTCTTCAAAACGATTTGGTGGTTGGCTGTAATTTGGAGCAACAAACGGCAAGCGAGCTAACTGAATCACCAAGCAGAAGATCCTAATAAAACGGTCGTGGAAATGAGGATGTTGAGAAGAAGGTCTGAGCGAGAGACTCTCTTTTCTCCTCAGTGAGCTCAGTTTTAAAAAAAGAGGTATGTGGTTCTTTTTTTTATGTAGAGAAAATATTGTAGTTTGCAAAAAACTGCAGTATTAAAATCACAGTTTTTAGAGACAATCAAACAACCCTTTGGCCTAGTTTGGCAGCACCGTTTCTTCAAAACCATAGTAAATGAAAACCTCAGTATTCCAATGAGTGTGGGCAATGAATACTTCAGTTTCCAGAAACCACATTTTTTTCTCGGTTTTAACAAAACCATGAAGGTGTTTGGCAAGTGCAGTTTTTCTCACTTTCCTCGGTTCGACCGCTGAACCAAACCCAACTACACTCAAGGAGTTACAATGTCCTGGTCAGCTTGTGCTAAGGCAGCTGCATGCATGTGGCCTTGCGATACACGCACTAGTCGCCTCCTAGATGCTAGGATTTGCAGATTGAGTTATCTAGTCATCTCTTGTATCTCTGGCCGCATAGAATCGATTGGTCTACGACTGGTCTAATTAGCGATTGATCTGCTCGACAATCTAAGCCTCGGCATGCCCATGTTTTCAGCCGTTTTTGTAGTGTTGTACATGCGCCTCTGGCCGGATATGACCGAAATTGTAGCTAGCTTAGTGTGTTGCGTCTCAGGAAGTCAGGATCAATCGATCTAATTTCCAATCTAATCTACAGGGCGCCGTGGACATACCTGAATCGATGGTGCCGTGGCGGGGAGGGCCGCGGGAAGGGGGCGGCGCCGCGGCCTGGCTTGGTGGAGGGGCGGGCTGCAGTGGCGGGGAGGGCCGCGGGGCACGCCGCAGTGGCCGGGAGGGCCACGGTGGCCGGTAGGGCCGCGGGGAGGGGGCGGTGCCGCGCCTGGA
>NC_041386.1:691433293-691436332 GCF_002162155.2 Triticum dicoccoides
CGGTGGTGGGGGGTGGGTGAGGTGGGGAGAGAGAGAGAGGGGTGGGGCTGGGCTGGGAGAGAGAGAGGGGTGGGGCCGGGCTGGGAGAGAGGGGAGGAGAATTTTTTTAGAAGAAGAGGCCTCTTTGCCATCAGCCAGCGGATGGCAAAGGCCCATATCTTTGCCATCAACCAGTAGCTGGCAGATGGCAAAGAGGTGGGGCTACTGGGCCGTTACAGCGCCGTTATCCATTGGGCCCCACCCACTTCTTTGCCATCTGCCAACTGACGGAAAAGATTCTTTGCCATCTGCTGGCAGATGGCAAAAAGGTGGGTTGATAGGCTGTTACAGCACTGGACCCCTACCCACCTCTTTGCCATCTGCTGGCAGATGGCAAAGATTATTTGACATCCACCAGCAGATGGCAAAGAATTGGCTGATGGCAACCATGTTCTTTGTCGTCTGTCAGTTCTTTGCCATGTGTTTTTTATAAGCAGATGGCAAAGAAGTTCTTCGCCATTAGCTGGCAGATGGCAAAGAGCTGGCTGATGGCAAATTCCCAGTTTCCAGTAGTGAATAATAAATATGGCAGAGAAAAAGTTCCAGAACCTAAAGTCTCATGACTGCCACATGATTATGACGCAACTCCTTCCGGTTGCATTGAGGGGGCTTCTACCGGAAAACGTTCGATTAGCCATTGTGAAGCTATGTGCATTCCTCAATGCAATCTCTCAGAAGGTAATTGATCCAGAAATCATACCAAGGTTACAGAATGATTTGGTGCAATGTCTTGTCAGTTTTGAGTTGGTGTTCCCACCATCCTTCTTCAACATCATGACGCACGTCCTAGTTCACCTTTGCGAACAGATTAACGTTTTGGGTCCTATATTTCTACACAATATGTTCCCCTTTGAAAGGTTCGTGGGAGTCTTGAAGAAATATGTTCATAACGGTGCTAGGCCAGAAGGAAGCATCTCGAAGGGCCATGAAAATGAGGAGGTCATTGAGTTTTGTATTGACTTCATTCCTGACCTTAAGCCGATTGGTGTTCCTGAATCGCGGCATAAGGGCAGACTGGAAGGAAAAGGCACGCTAGGAGGGCATCGAATAATATGTATGGACGGGCATTCTCTTACTGAAGCACACTACACACTTCTACAGAATTCCGCCTTGGTGGCTCCGTATATGGAGGAACACAAGAATTTTCTACAGTCCAAACACCCAAAGAAGTCTGACGACTGGATTACACGCGAACAAACAAGGACTTCCGCCGGTTGGTTGCAGAAACGTGCCCTAATGATGGCGATATTCAAAATGACATGTACTCGCTGTCCCAGTTACCATCTTCGAATATAATGACTTTCAAAGGGTACCAGATAAATGGGAATACATTTTACACGATCGCCCAAGATAAGAAGAGCACCAACCAAAACAGTGGTGTCCGCTTTGATGCAACAACCAACACGGGAAAGGAAACATATTATGGTTACATAGAGGACATATGGGAACTTAATTATGGATCAGGTGATTTGAAGGTCCCTTTGTTTCGGTGCAAATGGGTCAATATGACACGAGGCGGGGTAACGGAAGACCCGCAGTACGGAATGACAACAGTGGATCTCAACAATCTTGCGTATGCAGACGAACCATTCGTCCTAGCCAATGATGTGGCGCAGGTTTTTTATGTGAAAGACATGTCTACCAGGCCGAGAAAAAGAAAATATAAGGAAGCCAATGGATCATACGACGAGCCAAAGCGCCACATAGTTCTTTCAGGAAAAAGAAACATCGTGGGAGTGGATGACAAGACAGACATGTCAGAAGATTATGAAAAGTTTGATGAAATTCCTCCATTCATAGTGAATATTGACCCGAGCATCCAGTTAAATGATGAAGATTTTCCATGGCTACAGCGCAAAGGGACAGACGCGAAGAAAAAGTTTCACACCCAAAGATCTGGGATGTGACCGGCTTCCCTATCATCACTTTCTTCTGTGTTTCACACCCAGGAGCGAATGTCTGTAATATTTAGGGTAGTTATGTGTTTTTGCATTTGAAACGCGAAGAAATTTTATGTGCAAACAAATTCTTTTCATGCATTTACTGATTTTTTCCAGCTAAATGACCCTGAAATTGAAAAATCATTTCAAATGAACTCAGAAAAGGTTGAAAGTTGACATGGTATCATAATTTCATACAAATAGCATGTGCAAGAAAGTAGAGAGGGTTATGGCAACAACTGAATGCACTTCATGTACAAAATGGACAATCTCTTGCGAAGTATCAGGGTTTCCGACGAAAACTGAACTGTTACAAAGGCATTTCATTTTTTAAATAACCTAAGCATTACCAAATTGAATATAATGATAAAACACACTAATATTAAACATAAGAAAAAAGAATCACTGAAAAAACTTTTTTCAAAGTTAAGTAATTGACAAACTAGTGATTCACACAAATTTCAAATAATTCAAAATTTAAACTATTCAAATTTGAAAACTACCGGCACTAACAGAAAGTTTGTAATTTTTTGTACCTAAAGCAAAAATATTCGCAAAGAAACTCTAAATACAGCAAAACAACTCAAAAATAAATAAAACAAAAATAAATAAAGCGAAAAAAATTTAGAACATCAAAAAGCCCACCTACTGGGCCAAAGCGGCCTGCATACGACTAGGAACACAATCTTTTGTTGGGCCAGGATGCAGGCCCGCAAAGGCCCAGTAGGCCCACTAGGCGAAGAGGACAGGTAGGCCCAGTAGGCCTGACTAGGAGAGGAGCTCGAGAGAGCTACCGCACTGGAGCTTATAAACCAGTGCAGTAGCCTCTCGGCTAGCGAGGTGGGACTAAACTTGCGCACCGCCTGGAGCCAGCGCACCCCCTTTAGTACCGGGTGGTGGCTCCAACTGGTACTAAAGGGGGGGGGGTTTAGTACCGGTTGGAGCCACCGCCCGGTACTAAAGGGGGTGCGCTTCCCGCCGCTTGGCCTGGCCAAAACAGACCTTTAGTATCGGTTGGTGGCTCCAACCGGTACTAAAGGTCCATCCTATATATACAACA
>NC_041386.1:691436863-691445278 GCF_002162155.2 Triticum dicoccoides
CCCCGTCCCGTCGCCCCGTCGTCGCCGCCCCTTCCCGTCGCCCCTTCGTCGCCGCCCCGTCGTCGCCGGTGAGCTCGCCCCGGCCGCCATGTCCACACACACACACACAGTACCACACACACACACACACACACACTACACACACACACACACATACTACACACATTAGTTTGTTTGTTATAAATTTTTCTATTTTTTAGTTATAGAAATGTTAGAAATTATTCTGTTTTTTAGTTATATAAATATTAGAAATGTTAGTTTTATAGAAATGTTATAAATGTTTTCTGTTTTTTAGTTATAGAACTGTTAGCAATTTTTCTGATTTTTAGTTATATAAATATTAGAATTGTTATGGAAATGTTAGTTATATAATCAGGAAATTTTAGAATTAGTTTTAGTTAGATGAATTAGATTAATGTCAAATTGTTAGAATTTGCATATAAATAGAATTTTAGTTATCACAATCCAATCATTTAAAAAATGTTACTTTTTGCGGGCATATAGTATTTGTTCTCGATGATATGCCCGGCCCGCATCCTCTCCGTCGACCCATTCGTGACGACGTCATGCTTCAGAGGACCCATGTCCGGGATTGGGCTCCGCCAGGCTGGCACTGGGAGGTGCTACCTGGAGGGGCGTGCCGCTTAGTGAGGAACCTGGCCTCGGGTCCTGTTGTCGACCCTGATCTCCAGTGGTGGCGTTCGTGTGGGCCACATTCGGTGCAGAGGCAGCCGGCCCCGCCGGAGGTGGTGCGTCGCCGTGTCAGGGAGGAAGACGAGCACGTCCATCTCTACATGGCTGCTATGGACGACATCAGGTTCTCCACTACATGGCAGGTTCTTTGGGCGGATGACCGGAGATATGATCCTGTGATGGTTCCTTCTCTTTGGGTGTCCACCGCCCGCGCCCCAGGAACCGCGAGTGGCGCCCTAGATTCTTATGTAGTACTCGATCTTTATTAGGTACCTAGCCAGTGATGTATTCGATATATAATATTCGAGACGATGTATTCGAGATTATATATATTATTCGAGACGATGATGTATTCGAGATTATATATTAATCGAGATTATGCATATATATTATGTACTATATGATTCAGTTTTTCCTTATTGATTGCATCCATTCATTGTAATTTGAATACTAAATTGTTCTATATTTCTTTTGTATTAGTTAAGTAAAAGCTATGGTGGACAATACTGGCAGAGACAGAGAAGAGGAATTGTTCGACATCATACGCAGACCTCGCAGGCTAGATGACGGCTCCCAATATCTATACAATACCGGAGAGGGGGATGAAAAGATATTCGATCTCGACGACCGAGCTGATAAAGTCATGAACTATGATTCTGATTATGATGACACAGAGAATGCTGATCTTCAAATAACAAAGACTACCGGGGAGGTATATTTATATAAGTAGGCATCTGGTGATCATCACATGTTTTTTTTATTTTAAGATATACAATCTTCCTTCTTTCAGCCCTCCGGATCGAGCAAATCGGCTTCTACAGACGGCAGGACAAAGCGAGGCCCGGGCAGATTCTTGAAGGATGGTGTAAAGTACAACATCGAATCCGTCAAACCTAGTGGTGAAGCCCTGACGCCTAAGAACATTGCAAACAAGTGGACTCGTCAGTGCAGAGTTCTTGTGAAGGACAAACTCCCGATCTCCATTCAAGAATGGAAAGAGCCAAAGACTAAACGTCCAGGTGTTACTTGGGTCGACGACAGAGCCAAAAAAGACCTTTGGGATTCTCTGATGGAACATTTCACCCTACTAGATTATTTCACTAAAGCAGATGTGAAGAAAGTCAAGGGCGCTGCTCTTAAGAAGATGGCAATTGCATTCAACAACCACAAGAAAACTGTATGGGCCAACTACCTCGCTGCAAAAAGGAAGACTCCAGAATTCACGGGAACACTGGAGAAGCAAAGAGAACACTGGGACGATTTCGTGAAATTCAAGGATCCAGAATTATCTAAGGAACGGTTGATAGAAAACAAGGCCAATGCCAGAAAAAAGACGCAGTTCCATAGGCTGGGTCCAGGTGGCTACGCGGTGGCAATGCCTAAGTGGGATAAGTCTGAGCAAGAGATGGAGGATGCAGGGGTCACTCCAATTACTAGGAGCTGGCCCCCGAGGTGCAGAACTTGGTTCTATGCGCATGGGGGGCGTTGGACCCGAAGACAGGCCTGGTTTCGCAGAAGGCAAGTCTAAAAGGAGTCGAACAAAAGATACTTGAGGCAATAGAAGAAGCTCGAACGGGGGCGTTCACGCCCAACAGAGAGAACGACGAGCTTACGCGCGCCCTAGGAAATCTTGAACACCCGGGAAGAACACGAGGCAAGGGCGTTATTCCTGGTATGAGGGATTTTCGGACTAGAACGACGACTACAGGTCCCAGGCAAGAAAGAAGATGGAGGAGGAGAAGAAGAGGAAGCTGGAGGAGGAGCAGATGAAGCAGGACACAGAACGCCTTTAAGGCCTAGAAGCAAGGCACGCGGACTTGGCACTCAAATTCCAGGAACAGCAGGAGCAGATCGACTCACTTAGCTAGGAAAGGGGGTCTCAGCAGCGGCATCAGCAAGCGGATAATCGTCCATCATTGGATAGCACCGTCCCATCCATGCCGAGAAGCAGCGTTGGTTCTGCCCCGGGCGACACACTGCTGGATACATACCATCCTGTGGATGACATCATAGAGAACACTAACTATGAGCTACACTCCAAAATGAAGAACATATCCATGAAGGTGGCGTACGGTGTTGCTTTCATAATTACCCCTGAAGCAACCTTCCATTGCATCCCGATTCCAGAGGGCTATGCTCCTGTCATGGTTGATGAAGTGGTGGAGCCATATTCGATGCTAGCACTTGACATTGCTGGAGGTGACGGCGAGCGCACACTAGGAGAGGCCGTACATCGTATCATCCTATGGAGAAAGGATTGCATCATCTTTCCAAGTCCACCGACACCGCATCGTCTGCCGACTCCTCCTCGAAGGCCGCCACCGAGTCAGCAAACTCCCGCTCCTCCAAGTCCACGAATGTGTGAGCCGACTTCTCCTTGAAGTCCGCCACTGAGTCAGCAGACTCTTGCTCTCCAAGTCCACGAACACGTGAGCCGACTCCTCCTCGAAGTCCGCCACCTCCTCCAAGTCCCCGACCACGTGAGCAGACTCCTCCTCCTTCATGTCCGGCACAGCGTCAGGCCACTCCTCCTGCTTCAAGTCTGGCACAGCGTCAGCCACGTCAGCCGTCTCCGCCATCTCAGCAATCGCAGAAGAGACACGCTGCAGCTATGGTGCGTAGTGGTACGAGTCGAGGTAGTACAGGAAGTACAGGCGGAGACAAGCGATATAAATATGGTCCAAGCCTCGCTCCTCTTCCTTAGAGGCCTGACGACATGACCGAGGAGCAAAACGCAGCCATAGTGCAGGCCCAAGTGGACGCCCATTTTGGACCGAAACCAGCACCGCCGCCAAAGGAGAAAGTGCCTGAGAAAATGATTGACCACTTCATTCGTATGGCTAGAGCACCAGCTCCCAAGCCTGTTGACTCAGACTATGAGCGCCAAATCAGGAAGCTACATCGAGCACGGCTACAGAAGGAAGTGAGCTCGAGCTCGAGCCAACAAGCAGCTGGCAAAAAATGCGGGAAAACCGTTCCCCAGCCGGGAGAACAGGCGGCCAAGCGATCCCCCCGCTTGTTGTGCCAACAACACATGAGAGGAGTACATACGCCAAATATTATTGTCGGCAAATCATTAGCATTCCCCAGCTGGGTGATGTGGTAATAACGGAGGAGCATATAATGCAGGCTGAAATGCTCAAGATCTCTGTTGGACAACTCCTCGAAATCGAGCCCATGTCTCCGCTTAGAGAATCGGAAATAAAACGGAAATATGTCCGGGGCCAACCTTTGGTCCATCCAGACAAGGTCAAGGACCTCCCAACGAGAATGTATGAATTGCATCAATGGTACATGAACATTACCAAGATTTCCAATCGAGAGTCCCTCATGGTGAATGTCAAGCGTGAGCATTACTACCATGAGAATGCTCTGGCCGTTGAGTATTCAGAACTATTTCAGTTATACAATCAAGACGCACTCGACAAGTCTATCGTCAGTTGCTATTGTCTGTAAGTGATTTCTTTCTGTAATTTAAGTCTCAAGCTAGCTATGTAGTGATAATTTTGATCAATCATTACATGTAATTCTCCTCACTATATTATTTTCTGTGGTATTATATGCAGGATGAAGATGTATGAAAGGAAAAAATCTAGACGCTATGGCATTGGGTTCATTGACCCAAATACCATTAATGAGTACACATGGAATCTTCCAGTTTATCAAGCAAGTGTAGAGTAAAGCATGCTAGAGTTCTTGAAGCACCTCAATACCAATGAAGATATACTACTTGCTTACAACTTCATGTGAGTCACACTGTCTTGTAATACAAATTCTGTTTTTGCTTACTAGCTAGTTAGATGTTAATAATTAAGTGTATACGGTTTACGGTAGTTGATTAATTTTATGCACATGCCCGCTTAATTAAGACATGCAAACATGTGCGCATGCAGTTGGCACTGGATCTTGTTAGACATTAAAGTTGAGGAAGGAAGAGTTGAATTACTGGACTCACTACTTAAATAAGATAAAGACTATATCATCGTGAAGGGGATAGTCAACAGGTAATTTCAATCATTATTAACTATATCTCGGCATATTATTAGTTCGTCATTTCCTGATATGAACTATTTAATAACCCATTTATTAATTTTCTTTGCCGGCTGGCAGGGCATGTGCAAATTTCATCAAGGTGACTCCAGGCAAAAGGGCAAAAAAGTTGTTTTGGCATCGACCAAAGGTAAGTAATTAAGTAGTACTAGCTAGCTACCATCTCTTTAATTTTTGTTTCAATATCATTAATTAATTATCATGCTTGATTAATCGTTATCTGATTCAATTCCATTCTCGTAAAGGCCCTGAAGCAGGCGCCGGGGAATGATCTGTGTGCATTCTATGTTTGCGAGAACATTCGCATGATGGCGTCCCAAAGGAGCAGATCTGATAGACAGGACTGGGTACGTTCGTCAGAACACTATTCACACCATTATCAATATTTAGTCACACAACTAATACACATGCATATAGATCTCCTTCTTAATAGTCCGGAGAGGTGCGGGATAAGCTCCTACCAACGGACCGCATAATAGTACTTCAAGAGGAAATAGCCGGATTTTTGCTCGACCAGGTCATAGATCCCAAAGGAGAATATTATTACCCGCTACCGCCCCCATGAACCACTTGTCATCGTGCTCCGGAGGCACCAAGGCAACATGTAGGAGAAATTGTATATGTATATACATGTGTATGTGTGAATAATTAATGGTGTTGGTTGTGAGACATTCGATGATATATATATATTTATATTTATATATATTTATATATATATAGACGGTCTATTCTGCTAATATTAGCAGAATAATTATTCTGCACACCACTTCCGCACTGCACGCTGAACGCAAGTGCACTGCATCTTCTGGACGACGAGCACTGCAATATAGACAAGTGAACTTCGCGTCGGAAAAAACTGCATGCAGTGTTTTTCTGGTACTGTTTTCGCTTTAATTTTTTGATTGATCATCGAAACGAGGCGTATAATATACCGTTGAAAAGCTATGGATTAGGCGCAACTTCGACATGTTGAACAGTTTTCGAGATTCCACACGGTTTAAGAGCAGTTTTGGAAATGGTGCGGCGGATGACGAGTGGCAGCGAGTGTTTTTTCGCATTTTTTCTCTAAACCGCTTGTCGGAACGAAGCAAATGATACGCCTTTGGATAGATATCGTCGAGGTACATCTTTTCATATATAAATATTTCTCTAATTCGTTACGGTTGAAGAACAGTTTCAAATTTACTAAATCGCGGAACTCTGTTTTTCAATTTTTTTTGAAATTTTCAGTACTGTTTTCGATCCAGTTTTCTAACCGTTTGCGTAAACGGGACGTATGATACGCCGTTGGAAAGCTATGAACGAGGCACAACTTTCATATGTTGAAATGTTTTTGAGATTCCTTACGGTTTTAAGTTAATTTTGAAAATCGTGCGGCGGATGACGAGTGACAGCGGCCGTTTTTCGCGAAATTTTTACAAACCGCTGGTCGGAATGATATAAACGATACGCCATTGGAAACATATCGACGAGGCACAACTTTTTCATGTAGAACACACTCTCTAATTCTTTACGGTTTAAAAGGAATTTCGAATTTACCGAAATGCGGACACTGTTTTTCGCGACACCCAAATCGACGTGGGTACTTCATCCGACTAAAAAGCGCACTGCAACAGACGAAAAACCGCACTGCATCACACGGGTAAGAGAACTGCGTAGTTTCTTTTATTCAAACGTAATTTTTTTCAAGGATGAGAAAAGTAGAATGCACTTCACATCGGGGTGTAAATGAACCACAACACTATCAATAAGTTAACCGCATTACTTTTTTTCGCTTCCATAACATTTTTTTGCACTTACGGGATGAACAACATCATACGGCCGACCGCACTCCTTCAGAATGAAAACCGCACTGCATTGGACGGGCAAGCGAGCTGCATAATTTCTTTTGTCAGACGAGTTCTTATTTATTTTTTATTTTTTTATGAACAAGAGTGGACCGCACTGCATTGGGTGTAAATGAAGCACGACACTATCAAGAAGTGAACCGCATTACTTTTCACTTACGGGATGAACAACATCATACAGCCGACCACACTGCTTCAGAATGAAAACTGCACTGCATCAGACGGGCTAGTGAACTTCATGTTTTTGTTGTGAGACGTAAGACTTTCCAGATGAGTTTTTGTTGTTTCTTTTTCATTTTTTTCATGAATGATAATGGACGGCAAGGCAAGTGAACTGCACTGCATCAGATAGGGCAAACAAACTACATGATTTTTTTTGTTTTTTATCCTAAAAATTTATGAAGAGTGGACCGCAAGGCAAGTGAACCACTATACGAATTGATGAGATCTTCAAAACATTTTTGTAGTTGTACTTAACTTTTTTTGTACAAACATGTCCCAACTGAATTGTCGAGGCTAGTGAACCTCATAATGTTTTTTTAACAAACATGTCTCTACTGCACGGAACTATAGATAAAAGCAACACCGAAAACTGAAGAAATTTGCACCGTTTTGAAGCTCACTGAAGAAATTAGTAGGCACACACCTAAAACCAACAGTAAATTTCAATCAAGTCATATATACACGGCATACTAAACCACATAACCACACACTTTCTAATACTCTTTTCCTGTAGGAGATTCAAATCGCGCCCAAGATCACTAAAGCTAATTGAAGATGCAAATTAACAAAAAATTGCACTGCATGCTCGCAGTAGAGTTGAACGCATAGGGTGGAGCGAGAGGTACATCGGTCCAGCGAACACCTGCAACAAACTGAAGTACACCCCATACCCTCTTGTGCCAAACTGCAAGGCGCATAGTCTGACCACGGCAAGTGTACCGCAGGCGTGTGGAATCCATCACCGGTGACGGTGCTCAGCCGTTCCCCACAATGGACAGCACGCACGAGCCGGCAAACTGCACAACACATACACGCACCAAACTGAATCTCATTTGACTGGAGCGGCCCGGCCTCCTCCTGCTCGCTGTCACATGCTGTGGTAGCCTCCTCTAGACTGGAGAGGCCACGGATGGGGATGCCAGGGGCTGCCGTCGCCGGGGGAGGTGCCGCCGGGGGAAGCATCCTGGCGGTAAAAAAAGAAAGAGCCTGGTGGGACGTGGGAGGATGGATGGGGTCGGAGGGGCCGCGATGGGAGATGCCCCGATGCAAGGCACTGGTGGCAGCCGACGGCAGAGGAGGGAAGCGACGGGGCATCCGTGGGGCGGTTTCCGGGTCGGATCCACCCCCGGCGGCGTGGTTGGTTGTCGCTGCCTCGGATCCCTTGTCGCGGACCACCGCACTACATCGTGAATCTGTGGGGAGCAGGGCAGCTTGATCCCGAGGAGGGTGCGACGGCTGGGACGACTGCCCTTTTGACCATCGGCGAGGCGTGCACAGAGGGGCGGACCGGGGAGGAGAAGGTGGTGGTGGTGGGAGGCCGAGGCGGGGTTGCAAGGCGGCGCCCCGTCATGAATCCGGCAACGGCGGCCCAGAGAGGTGCGGCGCAGGCTTTAGAGGAGGGGGAGACAGGGAGGTAGAGCCGGATCTCGTCGGATCCGGCCGTTGCTTGACGGGGAGTGGCCGGCGGATGTAGGTGGCTTGGCGGGGGTGGCGGCCCAGTGCGGGGATGGCGCGGCGGCGGCGCAGGGGAGGAAGGTGGCGTGGCGGTGGGAGGTTGTGGGGCAGGGACGAGCAAGGGTCGTCGGGTCCCCTAGGAGGCCGG
>NC_041386.1:691445719-691448236 GCF_002162155.2 Triticum dicoccoides
GTCGTGGGAGGAGAGGGAAGAGTGGGTGGGGTGGGGATTGCTTCGGCCGGCTCTGTGGCAGTGTGGTGCACGTCGGGTCGGTCAGGGTGGTGTTATTAGAATAAGGTGGGGATATGCAGAATAAGACTATAGAAGGTGTTATCATAATAGACCCATTATTTATATATATATATATATATATATATATATATATATATATATATATATATATATATATATATATATATATATATATATATATATATATATATGGAAAATAGATTCTACCACCTAGTGGTAGTTACCACCTAAGAATCCACCATTGATTTGACGTGCCTAGATGAGGTTCCACCCGACCCGTTTAGAATTGATATTAATTATTTTCATTAGTTTATTTGGTGGTTACCAGGTCCGTTTGGTCGTGAGCCTATCCAAAAGTTTGAATGCACTCCTATTTATTCGTCTGGCATCCTTATCCACCTATTACCCAACCTAGCATTTTTCTCTACGTAAAAATAGAATTGTTTGTATATTCTTGTTACCAAGAGCAAACATATTTTTTCTCTATCTAGCGTTCTGCCTAGGCGACACTTCCATCACCGGCTAGAGATGGCGGTTCGGCATCGTCGAGAGTATTCTTCTGCCACCGGCGATGCAGTGAAATAACGGCGACTGCCAGCAATTGCAGCCGATTGGGATTAGGATCATGGATGCATGTTGCATATTCATCCGGCAAACAAAATCTTTTATACTCTTCCTGATTTGTTTTCTTATCTAATATGAATTCATTGTTGACCAACAGCATAGCAAAGATGCACCTATGACCGACTACCTTCGCAGGCGTCAACCCCTGCTGCAGTTCTTGCATGAGTGCAACAGCATGATTATGAAGATCCAGATGATGTGACGACGAGGAGCGACGAGCAAGGCAGCCGCAAGCCGCCAGGTGCACAACCAGAGGAAGATCCCTCGCGTCATGGCGTCACCAGCGTGTAGCCGTCACCGACGACGACACAGCTGCCCGCTCCTGTTTACTCAATGGCTTCCTCCGATGGTGTGTGGTACAATAAGACTGAACGTACGGCACGCTCAACCAGCTGCCATTGACTTGCGCGCTTCTCCGCCGCCCTTGAAGATCTCATCACTGGATGCTACATCAATCCAATATGATCTGGAACGTGCCCAACCCAGCTATTATTACGTTCCAACAGTATAGTGAATCCCAATTCGGATCTCAAATTATAGATCAGTATACGTATATGCACATGCATCGCCACCAGTCCAAGAAACTATCTGTTAGAGTTATGCCCCGTATTCTCTCATCTACCTCAGTCATGTTCTACCCAGTACATACAATTGTTTGAAGATTTAGTATGCCAACAGATTTTTTATTTTGCAATCTCATACCTCTAGGTGAAAAAGGAATAGAACAAACACATGCATACTTTAGTATATTCGATCAGTATGAAGATGTATCATCCCTTTTTCTGGAAATACTCCTCTTATCTTGGAGTATAACTAATTTTCTTTGTGGGAAGATACTTATTATTCAGACATACTCCATTCTTCATACACCTTTTTGGAGATACTCCATACTACATACTCAACTCCTTATTTTGGACAATATACTCCTTATTTCGACATACTCCATTCTTCATACACGTTTTTTGGGATACTCCATACTCCATACTAGTACTACAATTAAGAAGTATACAACATGCACCTTAACCAGGCGAGAGATATATGCATACTCCATAGTCGTGAATATACTATTTTCAAATAACATACATATACTATTCTCTGAACTACATACTCCAATAGTAATATACTTCAAACTATGTACTATATGATATACATGCTTTTTTGCCGGAAAAAAGTGTACTACATATCATATAGTACATAGTTTCACACTATAAACTCCATACTCTCTTTTGGAAAAACTATATACTTCTGACTATATATTCCGTACTTTTTGTAGAAAAAGTGAATACTTCATACTCGCAACAAAAAATACTTCATACCATATACTTCATTTTTTGGGTGCACATACTACTTTTTTTTGAACGGCCTGGACATGCAGGCTAACGTCTACATGCGCATAGCCTTCACATATATTCTAATTTAATAAAGAAAAACTGGAGAACTACTTGAATGTATATTAGCATGAAATACAACGAATGCAAGTGCTAGAACTGTTAACCTATATACGTGGATTACAAGTTCTAAGAATATGTACTGTTGGATTAAAAAAAGGTAACCATACTTCCTTATCCGGTGCCAACCAATAGAGTCACGCCCACGTCCTTATCCATTCAGCCAAGAATAAAAGAAACAGTTGAAAACTTGGACGTACTCTCCCACCTAAAAACCAGGGATTTCATTATCCAAAAAAATATATTATTTTCTCCACGGCCTGATTGCCTAAAGCTGCTAGCGGGTTAGAGGATTCTGCCCACGTTCGCTACCCAGCGCACTCGGTTGCCTCGCTGCTAGGAACAGGGACACGTGGAGGCCAAAGAAGATGGTGGTAACTACCAC
>NC_041386.1:691448625-691492012 GCF_002162155.2 Triticum dicoccoides
GCCCTCCCGAACTTCCCCGAACTGCCGTTCTGGCCCGATAGGATCCACCCGATCCCGAGGCCTCCCCGACAGGATCCACCTGATCCCGATCCCAATCCCGAGCCGCCCCAGCCCCCCTCATCCCCTCGATCCCCGACATCCCACCGTGGTCTCCGCCGATCTTTGCCGGATCCGCCGCCTCCCCACCACGTCTCCACCTCCTGGCCTGCCGGATCCGCCGCATCCCCTCCGTCTTCAAAGCTTGGTCGTCCGGATTCGCTGACACCCCTCCGTCCCACCTCCTGGCCGACCACTGGCGCGGGCGAGCGAGCGACGGCGGACGCCGGCGTGAGGGAGCCGGCGTCGCCTGGACGCGGCGAAGCCGCCATGGACTTCAGGAAGCCGCATCCTCCTTCCATGTTCACCGCCCGACGCATTGGTAGAGTAGATGACGTCCCCGACGCAAGCTACGGCGAACGGTGCAGCCAACAGGCCAACTCCGCGGCGGAGGCGGCATCTGCTGCACCCTCAAATTCAGCCGCAACAGTACATGAACTTCCTCCTGATCTTGCATTCTTCTTCAATCTTGCCTTCTCTGACCTTCTTGCTTCGTGCAGATGAACTTCAGGCCCCCTGCAAGACATGGATTGCCATGGGATTCCTCTCATACCTCCACAACGAATTGTACTCAAGGTGGCCTATCAGCTGCTGGAAAAAGGTTGGCCGAACTTCTAGCAAGGGTATGGTTGAACTTCTTCCTTCCTTTCGGTTTGTTATTTGCTTACAGCTTTGTGAAGTTCAGGTGCTATGTGACCGTCAGTCCAGGCTACAAAAGCTTTTTGAAAATTCTTCCTGCTTACAACCATGTGAAGTTCTGGTAGTGTACGAGCCTCAGTCCAGGCTACAAAAACAGCATTGTAAAATATGCCTGCCTGCTTACACGCATGTGAAGTTCAGGTACTACGTGAGCCTCAGACCAGGTTACAAACACTATAAAAATCTGCCTGCATTGACATTCACATTCACATTGAAAAAAATAAAAAGGAAAATAGAACATGCATTTAATATGACTTGAAGGTCGGGTTGGTATGCACTAGCAGTCCAACCATTCAAAAAAACTCATGAAGGTTCAGGTTTTCTAACTGTAGACAGTAATTCCCCTTTCCAAGACAAGAGTTCAGGTTGTGGAGAGTGCTTAGTTCAGGTACATATAAGTAATCTAATATTGTAGAATTAAAAAACAGGATGTGAAGTTCATTCTGTGAAGGGTGCTTAGTTCAGGTACAATGGCATTGGCAGATGCTCAGCTCAGTACATAGTGTGATGGCTCTCACCACTTTATATATGAGAAGTTCAGGCTGTGAATAATGCTAAGTTCAGTTACGAAGGTATATGCAGATATAACTTGTGTTAATAGACTTTTTTCCTTTTGTGCCAGCAAGACGAGAGACGCATGAAGAAGCTTAGAAGTTCCCAGCAGCAAGTACACAATCCAAAGCCTGTACGCGTTGCACCACCCTCTCAATGGGTCACACCTCAAACGCACTAACAGCATTACCAACCTGCTCCAGACAAAAAATGGACGACACCCGAAACACACGGATAATCCCGAGAAGCTGGGTCACAGCATTATCCGCACAAGTTTGCGCCTCCACCTAATTGGGTGACGCCGGAAATCCCCCGTGGATTCTTTGTATCCACCAGCCGACTCCCAAGCACGCCGATGGAAGAGGGGGTTAGCTCAAGTCCCGCGTGTAACTCTGGAGGTTATCCTGGTGTGCAACATCAATGCCAAAGCGAAGCAACTAAACCAGATCCCAGGATAAATCCAACAACAACACACACACGGAGGAGAGTGATTTGCACACTGCCACCGTCTGATCCTGCTGCTGCTGCTACAAGTCATAATTGTACGGGGCATAAGGTAGATGGATTGCTTCAGAAAACAAAAGAGCAAACCAAGAACAGGATAGCAATACCTCCACAACAACCTCAAGCAAAAAGAACGCAAACAAGAGAGAGGCCATCTTCAGCCCTCCTTCCTCCTCATGATCCACTGCTGCATCCTGCTATGATTACTCCGCCATGCCCCATCCCAGAGGGATAGCAGCCAACGCCGGCGGAGTTGCGATCATACACGCCCGTAAGTGAGACAAAAAAATATGTATATACACATCTTGTATTATCTGCAAAATTTTCTGCCCCCTCCAGGATAACAAGTTCATAAACTGCATTCTAAGGTGCTGATTGGAATTTTTTTTCTTTTTCTGCAGACACCAGATCTAGCGGATTATCTAATACCAAGACTAAAGATGCGATTCAAAGATGTAGATAAAGCAAGGGAATTTTATAACAGATAGGCCAGACACGCAGGTTTTGGAATCAAGAAAACGGGTGGAAATGACAACCACAAGTATTTTGTTTGCGCCTTCCAAGGGATACACACATCTTCAGTTTCAGAGGCCAACAGGAAGCGAAACAAAACATCACAAAGGACGGGCTGCAACGCAAAAATGAGGGTGAAGGTGCAAGAGGATGGCACATGTGTGGCAGTGTACATTGAGTACAATCATAATCACCAGCTCATGCAAACTGATGACATGCTGGTGTTTTTGCACTCACACAAGAATTATGACCCCACTATCTTGGAGTACGTAAAGCTCTTGCAGTACCATGATGTCAAGCACACAACAATCATGTCAATGCTATATGAAAATGAAGATGAAAGCTACTTCCTAAGCATGACCAGACGAGACCTGCTAAACCAGTAAGTACTCAAACACCAACATACTGCAATGTAAAAATAGCATCCTAGCTCACAATCCTTTGCTAGCAAAAAATGAACAAATGCATGTTTGCATGTGATTTGCAGGAAAGCCATGAATGCAAGGAAAGATGATTTAGATGATGTATTGAAACTTGTTTCATTGTTCAAAGACATGAAGGCGATAAATGATGAGTTTTTTTATGACATCCAAGTGGACAAGGACAAGACAATTAAAAACATTTTCTGGTCCAATGCAAGCTGCCGAGGAGCCTATCAAGACTTCGGCGATTGCGTAACATTCGACATGACTTACAAGACCAACAGATTTCACATGCCCCTGGGATTGTTTGTTGGAACAAACCATCACTTGCAGTCAACGATATTTGCTGTCGCCCTGATAAGAGACGAAGATGCAAAGTCATTCAAGTGGTTGTTCGATACATTTCCATGGTGCATGAACAACAAGCACCCAACTTGCATCCTAACAGGTGAGTTCAGATAAAAAACTCCTCAAGTTTCATCATCTTTTCAGTCTATGGGTCTGTATTGGGTATATTTGGTTTTATCTGAAAATAATATACAGCAAGCAGTTCAACCACTGTTAGCACATAAGTCCAACTAACAGTAGAAGAAAGCACATGTTTAGAAAAAAACTAGTCATGAATGTGAAGTTCAAGTACAGGAATCATGGAAGTTCAAGGGCAAAAAGATGTAAAGAAAAAAACATGTAACATGTTCAGAAAAAATATAGTTATTTATGTGAAGTTCAAGCACAGCCACCACAGAAGTTCAGCAACAATGCTTTAAGAATTTTTTTGATTTCAACACTACTAGTTTGTCCTACTACTAACTGTGAAGTTCAAGCACTGATACCTCAGAAGTTCAGCAACACTGCTGTAAAGAAAAAATATATGTGACATTCTTAGATACCATACTGCTGCATGTGAAGTTCAAGTATTTATACAACATAAGTTCACCGTCGGTACAAAAGAAGAATCAAGTTTCATTTTTTTAATTCATGCAGACCAATGCCAATCGATGGCGAAAGCTATACCACAATCATTTCCAAACACCGTCCACAAGCTATGCCGTTGGCACATCTTGAAGAAGTACAGGGAATACCTCGCGTTGCTGTACAAAAAGTATAAAACATTCAAAGAGGAGTTCACAGCTATATTAAACTGGCCGCTGATGCCAACGAAGTTTGAAGATGCATGGGCTAAACTCGTGCACAAGTACAAACTGGAGAACGACCAGATGATGATGCAGCTCTGGAGTGATAGGAAGATGTGGATTTCAGCATATTACAAAAACATTTTCTGTGCTAGAATGACTTCCACACAACGAAGCGGGAGCATGAACCACATGCTAAAGAAAGGGTTTGTCAAGGGGACCCAGAACCTACACAAGTTTGCTAGGCGGGTCAATGCTTGCATACAAACTCGGATGCAGAAGGAGAACGAGCAAACAATGACCAGCATGGTATGATGACAAGTACAAAACACCCCCACCCTGTTCTGTTTTACATTCAAACATGTGCACTTTGAATTTTTTTTAAAATGAAACCCATGACTCTGCTTCGACTAATATCTCACTTTTTGACATGTGCAGACCAATCCTATGACAAAAAAAACTTACGACTACGAGGAAGACATGTCCATCAAGTACACGAGAGCCATGTACACCGAGATGAGAAATAGGATGAGAAAGGCAACGCTATTCCGCGCAAAGCGTACAGCAGAGCCAACTAAGTACCTTGTGTACTACCACTACAAGCCTGGCAATGATGATGAAGAAAGATTTTCCTGGTCAAAGCATGAATTCCAGGTTGTAGCTGACCCAGAGAATGAAATATACGAGTGTGAATGCAAGCTCTGGACACACACAGGTGAGCAAAAAAAACAACCTCATTAAATAGCTAGACTGGTAGTAACATATCAAAATTTATGAAACTCATTGCAGGCTCTCAAACTATGCATTCTGCATTCATCACAAAAAATACAGGCCTGTTCTGCCTTCACATCATGAACATACTTGACTACCTCAAGCCTGACAATTTTCCAAACAAGTATATTCTCAAACGGTACACAAAGACTGCAAGATCACAACCAACTTTTGATACAAGGGACTACAACACAACGACATCGGATGGCAGCTCAAGGCTATCGAAGCAAGACATATTGCTGCAGCTGAATTTGATGGTTAACAAGAAAGTGATGAGATGTGACCAGCAATATGACAGAGCATACTATGTTCTCAAGAGGCTTGTGGAAGAGCTTGATGCAATACATTCAGCAAATCAGGCGGATGCTGACGAAAGGATGGCTGAAGAGGACGCTGCAATTGAAGATGACCTTCATTATTATGTAGCTGAAATGCTCAATGCCACCGTTGAAGCCAGCCAATACAAGCAGGGTGATGGCCAGTCAATGGAACAGCAACAGAAGAGACGATGAAATTGCCGTTGTATTATGAAACAAAGGGTAGGAAGAAAATTACTGCAGCCAAGAAAAGTGACAAGAGAGCTCAAATAAAGGCACCACCTGCAGGAAGAGTCGTCGTGCATGACGAGAACGGAGTGCCACTTGGAGACAGGAAATGCAGTGTGTGCAACCAGGTTGCAGGACACAACAAGCTGACTTGCTCAACACTCTTGGAAGGAAACATTGCTGAGGAGGTCAAGCAACCAAAATCTCAGAAACAGCGGCCCAAAGTTATGGAACAAAAGAAGGGACCACACCCACAGAAAGCAAGCAGCAGGCTTTGTAGCTTATGCAAGGAGTATGAACCACATAATGCAAGAACATGCCCGAAGCGCGCAGATGCTGAAAAGACAAGCAAAATACCAGAGAAGAAACAGAAAACAAGACCTAGATCGAACAACAAGAAGGTGGTGGAAGATGAAGAGGAAGACGAAGATGAAGACAACGATGGAGAAGAGCAAGACGAAGATGAAAAGGAAGTGGAATGCGACGACGAAGAGGAAGAGGAAGACGACGATGAAGAGGAAGAGGACGATGAAGAGGAAGAGGTACATGTCAAGCAAAAACCTCTACCGCCAAAGCCTAGGAGGAGCGCAAGGCTCATGAACAATTAGAATAGGTCAAATAACACAATTAGAACATTATGTCATCATCCCCTGGTAATAAACACTGTGAAGTTCAAGTAATATTACTCCAGAAGTCCTGGTATGTTAAGGCAGGAAGTGATGTGCTGGTGATGTACTACATGAAAGTGCAAGCAGTGTTTAATTGAAAAACATACACTATGAAGTTCAAGTAATATTACTGCAGAAGTCCTGGTATGCTATGCCAGGAATAGATGTGCTGGTGATGTATTGCATGAAAGTGCAAACAAAAAACAAACATGAAAAACATACACTGTGAAGTTCAAGTAATATTACTGCAGAAGTCCTGGTATGTTATGCCAGGAATAGATGTGCTGGTGATGTATTACATGAAAGTGCAAACAAAAAACAAACATGAAAAACATACATTGTGAAGTCCAAGTAATATTACTGCAGAAGTCCTGGTATGTTATGACAGGAATAGATTGGCTGGTGATGTATTGCATGAAAGTGCAAGTAAGAACAAACATGAAAAACATACAGAATGGAGTTCAAGTAATATTACTGCAGAAGTTCTGGTTTGAAATGAGAGGAAGTGCTCATGTTGTATTCCATGAAAAAGCAACCATAAGAAGTTCTAGAATGTAAAATCGATGTAGGAAAAGAATATGCTTAAAAAAATAAAGTTTCGCCGCATAAACTAAGGTTATCAAGCCTAGCCTAGGACAACATGTTCAAATGTCAAGTCCTGCTTGGATACGTGCAGAAGTTCATGTACAATGCCGATAATGATATAAGAAACGTCAAGAATATCTCTGCACAAATTTACATGAGTAATACATTCCCACTTGAAAAAACACAAAAAAACAAATACAGATTCTACGCAAAAGTGTACATATTGGTTGGGTTGAAAATTACCAATACATTACACAACACAGAATATCCTCTCCATCCGAAAACAGCAGCCCAGCCACATCTCAAAGCAGTAGTTCAAGTCTACAATCATATGTTGGGGGCCCAATACTAAACAACACCAAAAAAATCAAGCAGTTCAACCAAAACCGAAGCAGAAGTTCAGGTACATCTGTTGGGGCAAAAACATTCAACACATGGATACTGAAAAAACGACGTAGTACATTGAAATTCACAAAGCGAAATCATTCTTCACACCAAATGCATTTGTCCAAAACATCATAAGTAGTAGTGCTTCACCTATAGTAGATACACAAATCACTAAAAATATTCTTACACCGAAATCTTTACAGAATTGTTCAAATGATTGCCAAACCTAAAAATCTGTACGAAATCAAATCTACAGATGAAACTAATGCTTCGAATTCATGGGCCAAAGGACTGGATCTCTTTAGGGAGCTCTGAACGCATGACTTCATTCTTCTCGCTAAAAATCAGAGTGTGCATGAACTCAGCCTTCCAGTCATCTGCAGCAGCCTGCAAACAAAAAGAAAGGTCAAAACGATGGTTTAGTAACGCATATCTAAAACCACAGCAGGAGCGTCACAGCAAAAACACACAAGAAAAATCAAAGGATGATGAGACAAGAACAAAGACAGAACATACTTCAACATCACCAAAATCTTCAACAATCTCGTCGTCGTCATATGAAGAGCTGAACTTCACGGTAAAGAAACCACAATCATTACTCTTCTGCTTCGGAACATCGATGAAAGTCGGCCTCTTTGCAATAGTCACCCAGCTAGGCTGCTTGCTCGCCTTGTACGCAGCCTTGCCGTACACCTCCTCGAGCAACCCAACAAATCTCTTTATCTGCCGAAAATAACAAAATTAGATGAAGTCTAAAACTTTTTAACCAAGATAGTTAAGTTCAGGTACATAAAAAAGCGACACTCGCATAAGATCCACCTAAAACAAACTAGCAGAAGTTCAACTTCTAAATGATAGTCAGTTCAAGCAGTATTACCAAAACAGAGACAACAACAAATTTTGTCAACACAAGGCATAATAATCCCCATGTCAAACAAGAGAATGTGAAAGGAGGATCAGGCTAAGAAACACTCACGATATTTTGGCAGTCCCCGTGGTAACTCGATCGCGACGTTTGCATATTATCGTAAGAAAGTGAATCAAGGATGTCAATGCTGCCACGATATCTATTCACCACATACACACTGTAGTGCGCCATTATGCCAATTGGCTTGAATAAAATCAATAAAACCTGCCAAGAATGAAAGGACCGGTGAACACAAACTATAAAGCATATGTACTGAAGAAACGACATGAACAAAAACTTATTGACAAACTCAGCAAAAGGATGCACGTGAAATTAAAAAAAAGCAAGAGTTATGAAAAACTAACCAGCTTTGCGTTAAGAAGGTCTTCTTCCTTGCGAACAAACATTGGGAGGAGACCAGCAGATTTTTTTGCATCAAACTTTGGAACTGTTGCGGTGAAGAAATCATACTCCAGGCAGTTCTGTGCATTCACCAAAACACAATTAAAATACCTCCCAGATGCCACTACAACAAAACTAAGGCAAAAAAAGGAGATAGGGGTGCAAAGAAGTAAAACCTGTATGAAGTAGGGACTAAGTACAACCCTGTCAGGATTAGAGAATATCTCAGAGGTCTCCGGGTTATCCTTCCACAAAGATATGAGATAATCCATTATGTCTCCTTCCATCTGCTGCCCATCACCGAAAATCCTATAAAGGAAATCTCCTGCGAGGTCAATCACATTCCCAGGGATGGTAAACATGCAGTAGCTTGTCCTGCAGAATACAAAAGGATGGTAAAAAATATATTAGAAGTTCAGATACAACAACAAAACAAAAGTCAAGGCACTATAACTCAAAAGGCAAGAGGAGACATAAAACAGAAGTTCATATACTAAAACAATGGCAGTTCAGACAATACAACAACATAAGTTCAGACACTACAACTCCAAGGCATGGTAACGACAGATGAGGGTAACTCACCAAGAATACTTCTCCAGACCGTCTTTACTCAGCACATACTGTTTCAACTTCCGGGCCTCGGATAGATGAGGGTAACTATATTTTTTCAGGGGAGGGACAAGAGAACGCCACTTTAAAGGCAATCTTGATGCTCACTTGGAGGTAGTTATGTTCCCAGACTCAATTGCCGGTTTCCTCCTGGTCATCACAACATTCTTCCCACCTCTACCAGCAATAGTTCCAGCAGCACATTTAGCATTCTTCGGGCAAGCAATCTTCTCAAAATCATCATCGGACGAAATCACTTCAGCTTCGGCTGCTTCCACTGCATCAGCATTCCTGTAGCATGGGGTTTTGGGAGTACCACGAATACCGCCAGCCTGCTCCCCCAACTTGGAAGGAATGAGCGTCCGAGGTCTATCATCTTCTATCGGAGCTGTACTCATCGGTTCCTCCCTAGGCTGGTATTCCTGTGACCCGAGGAATGAGTAGTGGTAATCGGCCAACTCCAACGGATCCACTGTCAAAGAAAAAAAAGAAGAGAAAACATCACCATTAAAATACAAACTGAAGTTCAGGAACATCACAATGTGCAGTCCAATTAATGAAGATGACATGGTTACTACTCAAGCTAACCTAAAAAAATTAGTTGCAGTAAAAAACTAAATTAAGTTTACGCACAACCAGAGGCACAGTTCAAGATAAACCGATGAACTCGAAATCATTCAACTACAGCTAACAAAAATCATAGAAAGCCATCATCTCTCAAGTTCAATTAGAAAAAAAGCTCATGTCCATTTAAGCAATGGAAGGACAGAAATTACTGAAACCAAACACACAAGCAAAATTAAAAAAGATAGAAATGAAGTTCATGTACAAAGAAAATGCTCCTCTCCTAACAAAACCAGCAGCCCAGCTAGATCTCAAGCAGAAGTACAAGTTTGAGAGAAAAAATATGAAGTTCAGGTAGAATAAAAGATGAAGTGCTGGTAAGCATTCCAACTTCCAAAATACTTACATGTGTAGTAGCCAAACAGAGATTGGAAGTCTGTCTCAAACAGGTTAGAAGAAGCCATTGAGTACAGCCATGTCTTCCTGATATCCCCGATATTCTCATGGGAATAATTTGCAAGAACCCCGTCATGATACGAATTAACATTCGTAAGCATGAAGAAACCGCAGTCGATACTGCCATCAAATGAAGTAAAAAGAATAGTGTTAGAACAGAAAAAGAAAGCCAACGAATTAAACACGTCGCAGCTTAAGTACAACTACAGTTAAACAGATGTGATAAAAGAGAAAAAGTGGAAATCATACTTGTTTTGCTGCTGGGGGGCATCAATACAATCTATAGGGAAATTGTCGATGCTAACTGGACTGAAGGGTGTCTCCCTGTCATTGCTGGCATCCTTCCAAAGAGTCTTGATGTTGTCGGTCATCCGCCGAAACAGGAGTACCGCACATTCATCTTTTGGTCCATAGTTGGAATCAAGAAGCTAGAACCTTGAATTCTTCAGGTCAAGGAATACCGACACCCAATGACTGACACCACCCATGGAAGCAGGAACCTCGGGAGGGTCAAAAGTAGGGAAAACAACCTGAACAATCATAAACACATGAATCGTTAAAAAAAATGAGAATTAATATCAGAACTGTACAAAAGAAAAAAAACAAATATTAACACAGTGGATCGCACTGCAAAACTAATACAGAGGCAAATAACAAGATATTGCATACCGAATCATGTGCATCCATGCTATCTGGACCACTCGCCATGAAGTACTTCCTCACACGAGAATCAAATTGACCTCTGAAAATCTTGTCCTATAATAATGCAGGCAACGCCAACATATGAAAAAAATACAAAAAAGAGACAAACAAGTTTTAACTAAAAAGATGGTAAGGAAAAAAAAACGGAAAAGAAATCACTGTATGGTTGACTTACACAAACCCAATACGGCAGGATGAGTTTGTCTGATCCCTGGTACTTCGCACGTAGACAGTAGAGTGCACACTTAGCCACATTTGACCGAAGCATTCCGCGTGGACCAAAAGATATTGCGACATCCTCAACAGAAGCTTCACACTCCTTGTGTTGGAACATAATCATTGATCTAAAACAAGCGAACAGAAAGTAAAAGAAGCTCATCCTTAGAAAATCAGGGATTTCATAACACATGTAAGCAGAGAAGTTTAGCTATATCACGAACAAGCAGTACAAGTACATAAAAGAGGCCAGAAGTTCAGCAACAGATAAGTAAAAAACAAGACGTTCATGTACATATAGTTGGGAAGTTCAGGTAAGAAACCACAGGCAAATCACAGGGGGCACATGGATGATGTAAAAAATTGATCAGCTGCACTCACCTCTTGGAACGATCATTCCTAAGCCTAGTTACGCTGTAATAAAAGTCATCAACCTTCTTTCGGACGACAGCAAGGTCGCTATCTGCTCACCAAAAAGAAAATAGCAATTAACAGCAACACTCAAAGCACATAGGTTCACGACAGTATAAATTAAGACCAACATTCAAGCACAAACATTCAAAAACATAAACACATCTCAGCTGCTACATCAGAAAGGATAAAACCGCAGCATCATAGACATCACAACACGTGCATTACAAACATCCACCCACATAGAAAAACAGGCTCACTTAACATTCTTTACAACCCACACGACAAGCAACAAAACAAGAAGTTCAACTTAGACCAAGAAGGCAGTTCACAGGGGATATCATGGACTAAACCCAAACAACAAAGATGGGAGGGGATGGGGAAAGAAGAGAGAAGCATGCTCCTCTCTTCATGGATCCTTGCCTAGAACAGTGGCGGCACTGGAATGACCAACCTCCTCTCCATAGCTATCGCTTTCGGTATCTTCATCGTCGTCTTCAGTAGACGTTGCAGCGTCGTCGGGAAGAACACCAGCAGCAGCTGTAGCAACCAGAGAATCTGAAAAAATAATAACATTTGGTTGTGCCTGTGCAGCATCAACATCAACTGATGGATCTGCTGCAAGAGACTTCTCCGGGCTTGCAGCTGTACTACCACCAGTTTGTACAACATCAACATCAACTGATGGCTCTGCTACAGGATACTTCTCCGGGCTTGCAGCAGTACTACCGCTAGTTTGTACAGCAGACTCAACATGATCTTTCTCCAAAATAATGTCTCCAGTAGTCTTGCCCTGCTCAGCATCAGAAACTTCAGCGCCAACTGACGACTGAGGTTCAGTCAAGACCACACCGTCGGAGCAGCCCGTGCCTGAGACGGACATGCCTGCAACCTTCTCTGGAGCAACACTAACATCATCATTCTGCTGCTCCAAAAAAGAAACAAAAAGTCATTACAAAGGGCTGACTGAACCTCATGCATAGGGGCAGCAAGTCCGTCTCAGGGGCAACAAGACAAATGGACAAGAAAAAATGGTACCTTATTTTCACTGCCATGAACCTCATCAACTAATACATCACTAGAGGGGCAAGGATCGTGCACAGGGGCAGCGTCATGCACATGATCATCTTCATGCACAGGTAAAACATCCTCCCTACCCCCAGCACCATCATCAACAGCCTAGAAAAAATAATCATGCAGAAAACAAATACCTAATAAGCAAAAAAGTTCACGTTACATAATCGCAACTGGCACATAATGGAAGTCCAAATACAGTAAACATAGCAGACCAGATATCAAACTACCATTAAGATGCAAAAAAAAGACAAAAAGGGAAAGTCATCAAAAGTCATAAAAGTTCAAGTGCAGAAGCACTTGAAGTTCATGTCTTATAAACAAAGAAGGTCACCTAGGAACACACTACTACCAAAAAAGGAAAAAATACTAGAAAATATTCATGTAGAAAACAAATACCTAATCAGCAGAAGTTCACGTTACATAATCAGAGAAGCTCAGCTATAACAACTGATACATCATGGAAGTCCAAATATAGTAAACATAGCAGAAAACATACCAAACTACCATTTGATACAATAAGTAACACAAAAAAGAGCCAGTCATAAAAAATCATAGAAGTTCAGGTGCTGAAGCACTTGAAGTTCAGGTCCTATAAACAGAGAAGGTCACCCTATAAGTGCATAAAAGTAATAACTCAAAGCTAACAATGAACACTAGTGCAAAAAGAAATATCAAAAGCCAACATAAAACAAACCTCTTCGATACGCTCCACATGGCCTCCTTCACGACCCAAATGAACGGGGTCCTGCCTCTGAATCTCTCTCACAACAACACTCGCCTCATCTTCAAAAGGCTTGCATCGGGCGTCCTGCATTTCCTTGAACAGCACAGAACTAGCCTGGAGGTGGGAAGTGCTCTCACGAAGCTCGGCATGATATTTAGCTTCAATCGACAATATCTCCTTCGAAGACTCAGAATCAAAACCGTGGTCGGGAGGAAGAATACCGTCCACACGACTAAGGCGCTCAACCTTTGTCGAAACACGAGCCATCTCTCCACAAACAGTTTCCAGAAGTCCATCAATCCTAGAAAGGGTAATATTCGCAACATCGAACAAACTATCAAAAGAAACACCACCTGCAGCACTCACACGGGCAGAAGAACCTCCTGGATCAACAGGGGGGGCACCAGTGTTAACATCCCGCGAGAATTCAAATCTCGGAGAACTTCCACTACCTAGGCCGGCAGCACGAGCCATAGTAAGAACATGGCGTTCGATGACCCTAAAGAACACAACCTCAGCCTGTGTCTTCCACTGCATATATGAAAACAAAAATCAACACGTAACAGAACAAATGAAAAGAATATCAAAGCAGAAAATACAGAAGACAGTAGCAGAAGTTCCAGTTAGTACCACAAGCTGGTATTGGAAAAAGAGACAATGACAAGGAAAAAAAAGGCAGAACAATCAGATACACAAAACTACACCAAAAAATCCAATAATGCCTACACACGCAGTACATTTCAGAAGTCCAACTATATCTACATAGGCAGTACAACCATGTATGAACACTAGTTTCAAGAATGTTGGAAATTTAAAAAGCAGAAGTTCAACCATGCATACCAAGGCAGTAATCAAACATGTATCTCAGAAGTCCAACTATGTCTACATAGGCAGTACAACCATGTATGAACACTAGTTTCAAGAATGTTGGAAATTTAAAAAGCAGAAGTTCAACCATGCATACCAAGGCAGTAATCAAACATGTATCTCAGAAATCCAACTATATCTACATAGGCAGTACAACCATGTATGAACATTAGTTTCAAGAATGTTGGAAATTTAAAAAGCAGAAGTTCAACCATGCATACCAAGGCAGTAATCAAACATGTATCTCAGAAGTCCAACTATGTCTACATAGGCAGTACAACCATGTATGAACACTAGTTAACATGCTTTCAAGAATGTTGGAAAATTAAAAAGCAGAAGTTCAACCATGCATGTGTAACAACAAAGTTTGGATTATTTCATATGAAAATATCCAGAAGTTCAGATATGTACATAAAGGCAGTAATGCCATATAAGCCAAGCAGTTCAGCTAATTTACCATCATCTATATGAACCAGAAGGTCATCTATGTACATAGCAGAAGTTCAACCATGCACACAAAAGGCACTACTAACTACACAGAAAAGAAGAAACACTCACAGGTAGTCTCCCAAACACCCAGTTGGCTGGGTCGTCATCACCTTTCCGGACCAAGTCAGCCGCAGCGAGCTCAAGAAGCTTAGCCTGATCCATGTAATTGATGCGAGGCGTCCTCAAGTAAACATTAGGCGTCTTGCCAATGATAAGGCAGTCCAGGTACATAAGAAGCGGCGCGATGGCACAGCCTGTGACAGCTTTTCCTCTGCTAGTACCTTGCTGATACCTAATAACAACACTTCGAAGGTCATCAACAACCAACTGGCAGTAGTCCATATCTGCCATATCCTCAAACACAAGATTCTCAGCCATTGCTGCCTTCCTAGACACTCGTGTAGACGTTCCAGGGATAACCACCTTCATGAAAACAATCAGGTAAAACACCTGCAAAGCAAGATCATCCTTCGTCTCATCCTTCACAAGATCCGCGAGGATATTTCGCAGATCCTTTGTCTTGATGTCGTCACTCCTAGCGTACCCAAGCTTTCCCTTCAACCTCATAACAGCATCATCAAACCCATCATTCGAAGGCCTAGGAGGGGTACGATTACCCTGAGGGAATCCAAACAGATGGTGAATAGCATCACTTGTAATACGCAGAACCTTGTTCGCCTCACCCATATCCAGAACCATGGTTGCAGGGTTAATCCTCATGTAGATGTTGCCCATCAAAGGGCGAGAAATGTTGGAATCAACCTTCAGGTCAAACACACAACCAAAACCCGCCTTGATAACCCTCGTCTTGTGCCTAAGCTGTAGCATTTTCACACACGTCTTCACCTCTCCAAGTGAGCAGCGAACCGTCTTCTTAAAACGTTTCGCCTCACCTCCTCCTTGGCCACCTTCTTCGGGCGCTTTGCATCCTCTCTTCCTCCTCTCAGGCCGCTCCACAAGCTGATACTGGAAAAAATGAGATACACGATGAGATACACAAGCTACACCAAAATTCCACTAGTGCCTATAAAATTACAAACTCAGTACATTTCAGAAGTCCGCCTATGTCTAAATAGGCAGTACAGCCATGTATGACAGAAGTTAACATGCTAACAAAACGTTGGAAATTTACACAGCAGAAGTTCAACCATGTACAACAAGGCAGTAATAAAAAATAAATACCAGAAGTCCACCTATGTCACATGGGCAGTACATCCATGTATGACCAGAAGTTAACATGCTTTCAAATTCTTGAAAATATACAAAGCAGAAGTTCAACCATGTATGCAAAAGCAGTAATCAAACATATATCTCTGAAGTCCAACTATGTCAACATAGGCAGTACAACAATGTATCAACACTACTTAACATGCTTTCAAAAATGTTGGAAATTTAAAAAAGCAGAAGTTCAACCATATACACTAATGCAGTAATCAAACATGTATACCAAAACAATTAAGCTAATTTGTTCATGTATATACCCAGAAGTCCAACTATGTACACAAAGGCAGTAATACCGTAAAAGCAAAGCACATCGGCTAATTTATTCGTCTATATGGAGATGGAGCAGAAGCTCACCTATGTATGCCAAGGCAGTTCTAAAAACAAAATAAAAACTACAGCAAATAGCGGCAAATGCTCTAAAAAATAGTAAACATGGGGCATTAATACCTGATTAGCAACAGCAGCATCGTCGACGTCATCCTCATCATCAACATTGAAATCAGCATCATCCTTGTATTCTGGGTTAACACGAGAACGCTTCTTCGCACCCTTGTTGACCTTTGCAGGTGGAACCTTGCGCTTCATGCCGCATTTCTTCCCCTTACCAGATGCACCAGCACCAAGCGGAGAAGGTGTAGGCGCGGCAGTGGCAAGCACACGAGGACTACGGCGTGGCGTACCACCAAGGCCTAACCCTTCATCTCCAATAACTTGTGCAGGCCTTGAAACACGTGGGCTCTTCCGAGGAGTAATTGCACCAACTACTAGCTTCCTCGCAGCAGTCTTCTTGATTTTCTTCTTAACAGGGACAACAGTGCCATCACTACCACATGGCACGTCTTCCTCAACAGTGAGCTCAGCCGCACGAATAGATCCAGGAACATCAGTACCTTTCTCAAGGCGGGCCGCCCTCTTCTTGTCAAAATCTTCTTGCTTCTTCCTCTTACGTTGGTCCTCTAGGAGAAGCTGAAGAGGCACATCCTCGGGTTGTGTGACAGGTTCAGTGCCATCAACAGACTGCGACTACGTCTCTGACATCTGAAGAGAGCACAAAGGATCCTGAACGAAATCACAACCTTTGACTGACGGAGCCCCCTCCTCAGCAGCAGCAGGGGTTTCTGATAAACCCAAATCAGATAAAACATCGTTGATGGTGTTCAAAGCTTCCTCCTCTGTGGACACATCTGCAAAGAAAACAAAAAATAGAAGCAAAAAATAAAAAAAAGTAAGGAGCAATAACAAAAAAAAACAACATGAACAAGCTAAAAAACATGGCTCAAAACTTTAAAATGAAAATAAAAGGGGTTTCACATACTAGGTGAAGCAAGAGCTGTAGAAGCAAGATCCTCAAGGCTTGAAAAATTCTCAAGGTTCGAAGCAACCTCGGCAATCACAGTCAAAGGAATAATGGGTGATTTAGCCGCATCAGATATTGGAGCATTAGTATTAACCTCTGAAGCTCCATCTTTATCGCAGGCATTTTTTTCAGAACCATTCAACTCATCACCAACTGCAAAAAATGCAAGTAAAAAAGGGCAGTTGAGTTCTAATGCACAACCCTACACAAAAGGGACTTCTACTTTTACTTCAATGTCCAATACCCTGAAGTTCAAAAATAACTAACAAAGAAGTAAACATAACAAAACAATCTAAAAATTACATACTAAATATAAAAAAACACTACACCAGAGGTGATACTACATACAAGATTAATCTCCTGAAGTTCAACAATATAAAACAAAGTAGTAAAACAAAAGGTGCATAAACAGAACTTCAACCAAATTTCATCACAATCAAAGACAACAAATAAAAAAACAAAGATATGCACTTTAAATATGAAATGGCACACACATAAACTATGTGTAAAAATACATACACACAAAACTTGTTAGAAGTTCACACTACTAAGACTGGCAGTCCAACATAAATACCAAATGAAGAAATGGGTAGACACATATAACAATACTACTATTTATAAAAAAAGATACAACTACATTAGGATACCCGGAGATGATTTTGAAGACATGACAACACAACCACCTCGATGAATGCCCAAACACTAGAACAACCTATAAGCAAAAGAAGATTAATTCCATATAGTTTGCAAGTACAAAAACATACAACGAAATGCAAAAAGGGGAACTAAATCAAACACTAGAACCACCTACAAACAACAAGAACCAACTACAAACAACTAGAACCAACAAGTATGAAATAGACAGTAGCACATATAGGCAACTACAACAAAAAACATATCCAGAAACTAACTACAATGTCCCAAACATAATATAGACCTCCAAATCCACAGCACTAATGCCATTAGATACAACAGATCTAGCATCAACGACCACACCGCAACCTCTCTGACATGCACCTGACTCCTAAAATCAACAAAGGGGAAAAAGAAAAACCACACACAAGCATATCACAAACAAATCTGGCCGCGACGGGGGGGGGTGCATTCCAACAACCACACGACCAAGAACCCTACCTAATGTCCCACCAAACAATCAGAAAAGGGGGGTGGGAGGCAGACACGAGAGCAAACAGAGCAATCAGGGCAGGCCTCCACAGATCTGGCGAAAGTGAATACAGGCATTAGGGGGGAGGGGCCAGGGCGCAGCGTTTGTACCTCTCCAAGCAGGATTCCGCGGTGGTTCTTCACTCCCCACAATGCCACGCGCAAGCAGTTGCCGCCCTCGCTTCAGAGGAGAGGAGCGCGGGCTGGGCGAGGGAGAGCATGGGGCGGGGGGAGTAATAGGAGCGGGGGAGTGCGTCGGTTACTCTACTCGCGAGCGCACGGGGCAGGGGCGGAGAAATCGTGGGGAGTAGCAGTTGAAGGAGGCAGCGGAGCGACGGAGAGGGAAGAGAGAGCGAGCGACAGAGGGAGAGGAAATTTCTGACAGGTGGTGGCGAGGGAGATGGCCAGTTAATGCATGTCTGTCGTGGGACTTGAAGCCACACAAAATTTATAGTTTTACCCCCCAAGAGCTAAAATAGTAAATACAAGTCTAGATAAAATAAATGCACCATTTGAATGCATCTATTATGATGAGATAAGATCACAAAAACAACAAAGCTGATATCCTCAAAACCAAAAAATAGATGGCAAAATAAACTACTAAAGGAAGAAGCATACATACATAAATATGCCCCTAAAAAACAAGAGAAAAGAAGTTCAAAAAATAAAGAATAGAAGTACAAGTACTATAATAAAATAAGTAAATCAATAAGAATAAATAAACCATAAAGAAACAAAAAGAAGTAGTTCAGGGCTTTGGCAAAACCTCTAAATTACCATTATAAAAACAATTAGCATACAGAAGTTCGGGATAGTTACTAACTGAAGACCAAACAAATACTATAAGTACGAAAACATACTAGAAAAATATAAGAAATATACGCATATCCGTAGGAAAATTACATGGTTTGCTCATGGGTCTATCAAAAAAATCCGAAAGCAATGCAAAAGTACGAAAAATAACATAAAAACAGAAAGAAATACGGAGGGGCTTGCTTCCCATTACATTGCAAAGAACGAAAAACAGAAGTTCAGGAATGGACAGTACAGAAGTCCAGCTTGTACAACAACCGTTAGATGATCTGGAAAAAAAGTGCATGCATACTTGGACTAATCAAAATGATTGCCCACGAGGCAAACTTTAAAACTAACATCTCAGGAACTAAAATTATAAAAAACGAAAATAAGAAAATATATAGCACCATGCACCTTCGCCTTGCAACATATTGAATGCAATCTGGAAACACAGAAGTTCAACCATTAATTAGAAAGAAGTCTAGCATCTTCTGAAAGATAGTGATTATCGAAAACAACAAACATCAACCAAAGTCCAGCATATACCTAGAACGCAGAATTTCAGGTGCGGAAGTTATAGCAGTCCAGCTTGTACAAACAGAAGGAAAATTGATTGAAACCACAACCCCGATTAATTTTGGTTCCCAGATTTAATCTCTTGGGTCAATTACGACACGTCAACGGCCATTTCGAACGTCTTCCTACTACAGAAAAAAACATCCAAAAAAATCAGCCATAAAATCAGTGCGCTCGACCCAACGAACCACGACGGGAGGCGGAAATTGCGATCCGCAAATTAGGAATGAACGAGCCAGCCAAAACGAATTAACAAAAACGGAAAGGATTCAACAGCCATTTTGAACATCAACATGCTCCAGATAAAATAAGAAAATGATCCCCGTTATATTGTCCCTCGAACAAAAAAACACGGCGGGAGGCAGAAGATCGAATCGCCGGATTATGATTTGTATGAGACCGAATAATCAAATTAACACATGGATAGCATTCTGTCTCACTCATGCACGCGAAATGCATACCGAATTTGAACAGAAAACCTACAAATCTAAAAAACCGGCCGAAACGAAACCCGCAGACGAAGAACATATCTGGCGGAACACCAAATCGAATTCGTTCGAAAATAACAACAAATCATTAAGTAAACTCGTACCTAAACACAATTTTCATCCTGTTACAAATACTAGATCTGTTGGAAATATGCCCTAGAGGCAATAATAAAAGGATTATTATTATATTTCCTTGTTCATGATAATTGTCTTTTATTCATGCTATAATTGTATTATCCGGAAATCGTAATACATGTGTGAATACATAGACCACAGTACGTCCCTAGTAAGCCTCTAGTTGACTAGCTCGTTGGTCAACAGATAGTCATGGTTTCCTGACTATGGACATTAGATGTCGTTGACAACGGGATCACATCATTAGGAGAATGATGTGATGGACAAGACCCAATCCTAAGCATAGCACAAGATCGTGTAGTTCGTTTTGCTAGAGCTTTTCCAATGTCAAGTATCTCTTCCTTAGACCATGAGATCGTGTAACTCCCGGATACCGTAGGAGTGCTTTGGGTGTACCAAACGTCACAACGTAACTGGGTGACTATAAAGGTGCACTACAGGTATCTCCGCAAGTGTCTGTTGGGTTGACACGTATAGAGACTGGGATTTGTCACTCCGTATTACGGAGAGGTATCACTGGGCCCACTCGGTAGTGCATCATCATAATGAGCTCAAAGTGACCAAGTGTCTGGTCACGGGATCATGCATTACGGTACGAGTAAAGTGACTTGCCGGCAACGAGATTGAATGAGGTATTGGGATACCGACGATCGAATCTCGGGCAAGTAACATACCGTTTGACAAAGGGAATAATATACGGGGTTGCTTGAATCCGCGACATCGTGGTTCATCCGATGAGATCATCGAGGAGTATGTGGGAGCCAACATGGGTATCCAGATCCCGCTGTCGGTTATTGACCGGAGAGCCATCTCGGTCATGTCTGCTTGTCTCCCGAACCCGTAGGGTCTACACACTTAAGGTTCGGTGACGCTAGGGTTGTATGAATGTGAGTATGCAGCAAATCGAATGTTGTTCAGAGTCCCGGATGAGATCCCGGACGTCACAAGGAGTTCCGGAATGGTCCGGAGGTAAAGAATTATATATAGGAAGTGCTGTTTCGGCCATCGGGAAAGTTTCGGGGTCACCCGGTATTGTACCGGGACCACCGGAAGGGTCCCGGGGGTCCACCGGGTGGGGCCACCTATCCCGAAGGGCCCCGTGGGCTAAAGTGGGAGGGGAACCAGCCCCTAGTGGGCTGGTCCGCCCCCCTGGCCCCCCTGCGCCTAGGGTTGAAAACCCTGGGTGGGGGGGCGCCCCACTTGCCTTGGGGGGCACTCCACCCCCCTGGCCGCCGCCCCCCTTGGGAGATTGGATCTCCCAGGGCGGGCGCCCCCCCTGGGGGCCTATATAAAGGAGGGCAAGGGGGAGGGCAGCCACACCCTGTGTCTTGGCGCCTCCCCCCTACTACACCTCGTCCTCCTCCCGCAGCAGCTTGGCGAAGCCCTACCGGAGTTCTGGTGCATGCACCACCACGCCGTTGTGCTGCTGGATCATCATCAACCTCTCCTTCCCCCTTGCTGGATCAAGAAGGAGGAGACGTCATCCGCTCCGTACGTGTGTTGAACGCGGAGGTGTTGTCCGTTCGGCACTTGGTCATCGGTGATTTGGATCACGACGAGTACGACTCCATCATCACCGTTCTCTTGAATGCTTCCGCACGCGATCTACAAGTGGTATGTAGATGCAATCTCTCTCCTATGACTTGTTGCTTAGATGAACTCATAGATGGATCTTGGTGAAACCGCAGGAAAAATTTTAATTTTCTGCAATGTTCCCTAACAGTGGCATCATGAGCTAGGTCTATGCGTAGTTCTCTATTGCACGAGTAGAACACAAATCTTTTGTGGGCGTAGATCTTGTCAACTTGCTTGCCACTACTAGTCTTTTCTTGCTTCAGCGGTATTGTGGGATGAAGCGGCCCGGACCGACCTTACACTTACGCTTACATGAGACAGGTTCCACCGACTGACATGCACTAGTTGCATAAGGGGGCTAGCGGGTGTCTATCTCTCCTACTTTAGTTGGAGCGGATTCGATGAAAAGGGTCCTTATGAAGGGTAAATAGAATTTGACAAAATCACGTTGTGGTTATTCGTAGGTAAGAAAACGTTCTTGCTAGAACCCAATTGCAGCCACGTAAAAGATGCAACAACAATTAGAGGACGTCTAACTTGTTTTTGCAGCAATTGTCATGTGATGTGATATGGCCAGAAGTTGTGATGAATCATGAATGATATTGTGATGTATGAGATCATGTTCATGTAATAGGAATCACGACTTGCATGTCGATGAGTATGACAACCGGCAGGAGCCATAGGAGTTGTCTTTATTTTGTATGACTTGCATGTCATTGAAGAACGCCATGTAAATTACTTTACTTTATTGCTAAACGCGTTAGCCATAGAAGTAGAAGTAGTCGTTGGCGTGACAACTTCATGAAGACACGATGATGGAGATCATGATGATGGAGATCATGGTGTCATGCCGGTGACGAAGATGATCATGGAGCCCCGAAGATGGAGATCAAATTAGCTATATGATATTGGCCATATCATGTCACTATTATATAATTGCATGTGATGTTTATTATGTTTATGCATCTTGTTTACTTAGAACGACGGTAGTAAATAAGATGATCCCTTATAATAATTTCAAGAAAGTGTTCCCCCTAACTGTGCGCTGTTGCTAAAGTTCGTCGTTTCGAAGCACCACGTGATGATCGGGTGTGATAGATCCTTACGTTCACATACAACGGGTGTAAGATAGTTTTACACATGCAGAAATACTTAGGGTTAACTTGACGAGCCTAGCATGTACAGACATGGCCTCGGAACACAAGAGACCGAAAGGTCGAACATGAGTCGTATGGAAGATACGATTAACATGGAGATGTTCACCGATGATGACTAGTCTGTCTCACGTGATGATCGGACACGGCCTAGTCGACTCGGATCGTGTAACACTTAGATGACTAGAGGGATGTCAATCTGAGTGGGAGTTCATTAAATAATTTGATTAGATGAACTTAATTATCATGAACTTAGACTAAGGTTTTTGCAAAATATGTCTTGTAGATCAAATGGCCAACGCTCATGCCAACATGAACTTCAACGCGTTCCTAGAGAAAACCAAGCTGAAAGATGATGGCAGCAACTATTCGGACTGGGTCCGGAACCTGAGGATCATCCTCATAGCTGCCAAGAAAGATTATGTCCTAGATGCACCTCTAGGTGAAGCAGCCATCCCAGAAAACCAAGACGTTATGAACACTTGGCAATCACATGCTGATAATTACTCCCTCGTTCAGTGAGGCATGCTTTACAGCTTAGAACCGGGGCTCCAAAAGCGATTTGAGCGACACGGAGCATATGAGATGTTCGAGGAGCTGAAAATGGTTTTTCAAGCTCATGCCCGGGTCGAGAGATATGAAGTCTCCGACAAGTTCTATAGTTATAAGATGGAGGAAAATAGTTCTGTCAGTGAGCACATACTCAAAATGTCTGGGTTGCACAACCGCCTGTCCCAGCTGTTGATCAACCTCCCGGACGAGGCGGTCATTGACAGAATCCTTCAGTCGCTCCCACCAAGCTACAAGAGCTTTGTGCTGAACTACAATATGCAGGGGATGGTGAAGACCATTCCTGAAGTATTTTCAATGCTGAAGTCAGCAGAGGTTGAAATCAAGAAAGAACATCAAGTGTTGATGGTCAATAAGACCACTAAGTTCAAGAAGGGCAAGGGTAAGAAGAACTTCAAGAAGGACGGCAAAGATGTTACCGCGCCCGGTAAGCCAGTTGCCGGGAAGAAGTCAAAGAATGGACCCAAGCCTGAGACTGAGTGCTTTTATTGCAAAGGGAAGGGTCACTGGAAGCGGAACTGCGCCAAATACTTAGCGGACAAGAAGGCCGGCAACACTAAAGGTATATTTGATATACATGTAATTGATGTGTACCTTACCAGTACTCGTAGTAACTCATGGGTATTTGATATCGATGCCGTTGCTCATATTTGTAACTCACAGCAGGAGCTGCAGAATAAGCGGAGACTGGCGAAGGACGAGGTGACGATGCGCGTCGGGAATGGTTCCAAGGTCGATGTGATCGCCGTCGGCACGCTACCTCTACATTTACCTACGGGGTTAGTTTTAAACCTCAATAATTGTTATTTAGTGCCAAGTTTGAGCATGAACATTGTATCTGGATCTCGTTTTATGCGAGATGGCTACTCATTTAAATCCGAGAATAATGGTTGTTCTATTTATATGAGAGATATGTTTTATGGTCATGCCCCGATGGTCAATGGTTTATTCTTAATGAATCTCGAACGCAATGTTACACATATTCATAGTGTGAATACCAAAAGATGTAAAGTTGATAACGATAGTCCCACATACTTGTGGCACTGCCGCCTTGGTCACATTGGTGTCAAGTGCATGAAGAAGCTCCATGCTGATGGACTTTTAGAGTCTCTCGATTATGAATCATTTGACACATGCAAACCATGCCTCATGGGCAAAATGACCAAGACTCCGTTCTCCGGAACAATGGAGCGAGCAACCAACTTATTGGAAATCATACATACTGATGTGTGTGGTCCAATGAGCATTGAGGCTCGCAGAGGATATTGTTATGTTCTCACTCTCACTGATGACTTAAGTAGATATGGGTATGTCTACTTGATGAAACACAAGTCTGAGACCTTTGAAAAGTTCAAGGAATTTCAGAATGAAGTAGAGAGTCAACGTGACCGAAAGATAAAATTCTTACGATCGGATCGTGGAGGAGAATATTTAAGTCACGAATTCGGTACACACTTAGGAAAATGTGGAATCGTTTCACAACTCACGCCGCCTGGAATACCTCAGCGTAACGGTGTGTCCGAACGTCGTAATCGCACTCTATTGGATATGGTGCGATCTATGATGTCTCTTACCGATTTACTGCTATCATTTTGGGGATACGCTCTAGAGACAGCTACATTCACTTTAAATAGGGCACCGTCTAAATCCGTTGAATCGACACCGTATGAATTATGGTTTGGGAAGAAACCTAAGCTGTCGTTTCTAAAAGTTTGGGGATGCGATGCTTATGTCAAGAAACTACAACCTGAAAAGCTCGAACCCAAGTCGGAAAAATGCGTCTTCATAGGATACCCTAAGGAAACCATTGGGTATACCTTCTACTTAAGATCCGAGGGCAAGATCTTTGTTTCCAAGAACGGATCCTTTCTGGAAAAAGAGTTTCTCTCGAAAGGAGTAAGTGGGAGGAAAGTAAAACTCGATGAAGTACTACCTCTTGAACCGGAAAGTAGTGCAGCTCAGGAAAATGTTCTTGTGGTGCCTACTCCGACTGGAGAGGAAATTCATGATGATGATCAAGGTACTTTGGATCAAGTTGCTACTGAACTTCATAGGTCCATGAGGACACGTTCCACACCAGAGTGGTATGGCAACCCTGGCCTGGAAATCATGTTGTTAGACAATGGTGAACCTTCAAACTATGAAGAAGCGATGGCGAGCCCAGATTCCAACAAATGGCTAGAAGCCATGCAATCCGAGATAGAATCCATGTATGAAAACAAAGTATGGACTTTGACTGACTTGCCCGATGATTGGAGAGCGATAGAAAACAAATGGATCTTTAAGAAGAAGACGGACGCGGATGGTAATGTCACCATCTATAAAGCTCGACTTGTCGCTAAGGGTTATCGGCAAGTTCAAGGGGTTGAATACGATGAGACTTTCTCTCCCATAGCGAAGCTTAAGTCCGTCCGAATCATGTTAGCAATTGCCGCATACTATGATTATGAGATATGGCAGATGGACGTCAAAACGGCATTCCTTAACGGTTATCTTAAGGAAGAGCTGTATATGATGCAGCCGGAAGGTTTTGTCGATCCTAAGAATGCTAACAAAGTATGCAAGCTCCAGCGATCCATTTATGGGCTGGTGCAAGCATCTCGGAGTTGGAACATTCACTTTGATGAGATGATCAAAGCGTTTGGGTTTATGCAGACTTATGGAGAAACCTACGTTTACAAGAAAGTGAGTGGGAGCTCTGTAGCATTTCTCATATTATATGTAGATGACATACTTTTGATGGGAAATGATATAGAATTCTTGGACAACATTAAGGCCTACTTGAATAAGTGTTTTTCAATGAAGGACCTTGGAGAAGCTGCGTACATATTAGGCATCAAGATTTATAGGGATAGATCGAGACGCCTCATAGGTCTTTCACAAAGCACATACCTTGATAAGATTTTGAAGAAGTTCAAAATGGATCAGTCCAAGAAAGGGTTCTTGCCTGTATTGCAAGGTGTGAGATTGAGCTCGGCTCAATGCCCGACCACGGCAAAAGATAAAGAAGAGATGAGTGTCATCCCCTATGCCTCAGCCATAGGATCTATTATGTATGCCATGCTGTGTACCAGACCTGATGTAAACCTTGCCGTAAGTTTGGTAGGAAGGTACCAAAGTAATGCCGGCAAGGAACACTGGACAGCGGTCAAGAATATCCTAAAGTACTTGAAAAGGACAAAGGACATGTTTCTCGTTTATGGAGGTGACGAAGAGCTCGTCATAAAGGGTTACGTCGACGCTAGCTTCGACACAGATCTGGATGACTCTAAGTCACAAACTGGATACGTGTATATGTTGAATGGTGGGGCAGTAAGCTGGTGCACCTGCAAGCAGAGCGTCGTGGCGGGATCTACATGTGAAACGGAATACATGGCAGCCTCGGAGGCAGCGCATGAAGCAATCTGGGTGAAGGAGTTCATCACCGACCTAGGAGTCATACCCAATGCATGCGTCGGGGCCGGTCAAACTCTTCTATGACAACACTGGAGCTATTGCCCTTGCCAAGGAGCCCAGGTTTCACAAGAAGACCAGGCACATCAAGCGTCGTTTCAACTCCATCCGTGAAAATGTTCAAGATGGAGACTGTCAGGACCCCGACTCGATGTCACATCGATCTAGCTGGTAACACCTCATATCACTTTGCGGCCTCACGCACGGTATTCCCACGGGTGTCGCCTTACCTTTTCCCGGGACCGTTTGCGCCTTTTGGCTCACGTATATGATAGTGTCGCTAGCATCCATATGATAAAGAGCCCGGGCTGACATGACTAGTCGTAAACCCAAAGTGGCACAGACTTACAAGGACAGGCATCCATGACCCAGCTTCGAACGTGTCGGTCATCAGCAAGTGGGTCCGGGCTGTAGCACTGGGCTAACAGGACTCCGGTAAACCGGGCTGTAGCGGGCTAACAGGACTCCGGTACTCAAAGCGTGACATTTCCCCGAAGGGACAGACACAGGAACAAAGAAGGACACATGCCGGCCAGCCTAAGTGTTCCAGAGCAGTAGCAAGCTACCATGGCTCAGCGGTAACACTAGGAGACATTTCCCGGTAAGAGAGGCTACTAAAGATAAACAACTAGATAGTCAGATCCCACACATACCAAGCATTTCAGTCATACACACAATATGCTCGATATGTGCAAATACAACGAAGCATCACAACATGACTCTACGACACAAGTACTTTCTTTAAGGCTCAGTGAGCCATACATAACATACACAAAGGTACGGGTCTCACGACCCCACATACAAGTCATACAGTCATACAAAACAGCAGCGGAAGTAGCTTGTCCGGGTACAGACAACTAGTAAAATAAAAGAGGCTTGGAAAGCCTAGCTATACTACGTGGTCCTTCACAAGCTCAGGGTCACCACCTGGGTCTTTAGCCTATTCGTTGATGTCAACGTCTACATAGAACCCATCAGAAGGGGTTGCAGCGTCTTCTGTAAAAATGTAGATTATAGCAACATGAGTACAAAGGTACTCAGCAAGACTTACAACAGATCCTACATACATGCATAGTATCAAGAAGGGTTGGTGGAGTTATTGCAGCAAGCCAGCTTTGACTCTTGGCTAGGCTATCCTACGATACTCCAACTTGAAATGGTTTTGCGCACACGAGTCCACTACTCACCAATTCAATACACTACCGAGGATCCACCTCCGTCTTCCTACGGAAGAGCCATCCTCGGCACTCACACTTATCTTGAGGCTTTTAACAGTTTCCATTTACTTGTCTATGAACTGTATAGGCAACCAAGTAGTCCTTTACCGCGGACGTGGCTATTCGAATAGATTATGATAACCCTGCAGGGGTGTACTTCTTCATACATGTTTCCACCACTTAGCGTCTGCACACGACATGTGCTCGGCAGACTTCAAGCGAAAGCCGACGTGGGTGTAGACCACGACCTACCTAAACACTTAAGCCTCTAGTCCAGGTTTATCGCCTATTCAGGTTCCATCCGCAGGGAGTCCGGCCGAGGTTTCCCATACGGCCCCGAACGATGTGAACAGGGTTCCCGAGATACCTAACGGGTATTCGGTACACCCGGCCACGTACCTACCGCATCACAGCCCACCCCTATGGTCAGCGCTGTCCACAGCCTCCAGTAGGCTACAAACACCAGAAACTACTTGCAACTCCTGGACAGAGAGCTAGGGTGAATAAGAAGTCGAGCGGGGTCATATTTCAGGGCCCAATGCATGGTAGTAGCTGTATCTTAAATCACGCATACAGATCTCAGTGCTTAAGGTCGGCTTCAATGAAACAACCCACCATGTACTCCTACATGGCCTCTCATCGACACCTTTACCAAATCGTGTTCACCACACCACTCTTAATACCGACATGATCATTTCACTCCAGCCCATCACCCAGATGAACCAGACCTGACACGACTCTAAGCGTAGCAGGCATAGCAAGGTAGGAACAACACATACATATGGCTCAATCAACTCCTACACATGCTAGTGAGTTTCATCTAGTTACTGTGGCAATGACAGGTCATGCAGAGGAAATGGGTTCAACTACCGTAGCACACAGCAGTTTGAATCGCGTTGTCTTAATGCAGTAAAAGAGAGCAGGAGCGAGAACATGGGATTGTATCGATATGATCAAATGGTTGGTTGCTTGCCTGATGGTTCGATGCACTGATACGGTTCTTCGCTAGGGTAATCAGGGTACTCTTCGGGGACAGAACTTGCCGCAGAGAGCACCGATACACAAGCATTACCAAACAGTATGCAACAATATGATGCATGCATGAGACATGGCAAAATGAGTGTATTGGGCTAATGCAACTAAAACCAGGGGTGTTTGAACAAATTTGAATCAAGGATTCAAATTTCAAATTCAAATATGGCCTTTTAAAGTGCCTTTTCTTGTTCTGCTTAAAACATCAATTTAACTTGTTTGATCATGCATGAAAATAGTACAGATGGATAGATTGGATTTTTCTGATCATTTTTCATATATAATTTGTCCAATTTGGAGTTACAGAATAAAAGTTATGAATTTTTGAAGTTTAAATAATATTCTGGAATTTCCTGATTTAATTTAATTCCAGAAATATAATTATTGCGTCAGCATGACGTCAGCATGACGTCAGTGGTCAACTGTGGCTGGCTGAGGTCAAACCTGACGTGTAGGGCCCACACGTCAGTGACAGGGGGGGTTAAACAGGATTAAATTAATCCTAATTAGGGGTTAGTGGCGCTGGGGCCCACTGTCAGTGTCAGGGGGGGTTGACTAACAGTAGTTAGCGCTAACCTAACCACCTGGCCGACAGGGCCCACGCGTCAGTGACCCTGGGGGGTCAAACCCCAGGTCGGACAAGTCAAACCCCACCGGCGACATGACGCCGGCGAGGCCCGAGACGGCGGCGAAAGTGCTTTTTGCCATTCCGGCAACCAAATGGACGGCGGAAGGCATCTACGTGTTGCTGAGGTTGAGCCGCGGCTATTGGTGGTGGTGGTTGGACTCGGGGTGGCCGGAGTTGACGGGGGCGAGCTCGGCTGCGGCGGCCGGAGTTCGGGTGCGGTCGGGATCAGTGTTGCAGGGGGTTTGGGGAGGCGTTGGTGCGTGCTGCGTGCTCCTGGTGAGGTGGGGAGCACGATGGTGTGCTTGGTTGGGCGCTACGGCGACCGTGGCCACGACGGCGACATCGCCGGCGGCGTGGAGCTCTCGGCCGAGGTGGGGCTAGGGCCTAGAGGTCGAAAGAGACCAGGGAAGAAGGGGGAAACGATCCGGGGGCTCACCGCGGAGCTGCAGGGATGGTTAGCGGGCTCGGGCACGCGCTGGTGACGGTGAATTCGACGGCGACGACGGTCGGAGCCCGAAGAGGGGAACGGCGACGTGGCGGCGATGCAGGGCTTCCGGGGACCCGTGGAGCGGTGGGGAGGAAGAGGGAGTCGAGGCGGAGCTTCTGAGCTAGTCGGGGGAGCGAGGGGTGGCCGGAGACGATGGCTATGGCGAACGGCGGCGACGGTGGTGTTCGGCCGTGAGAGAGAGAGAGCGAGGGAGAGGAGAGGAGAGCCGGGGGAGAGTGAGAGAGAGCAGGGGGGGAGGCGTGGCGTCGTCCAGGGCGTCGAGCGAGGAGGGGAGGGCAGGCAAGCAGGCGAGCAGGTGGCGTGGCGCGGTGGCGCGCGCGCGCGCCGGCCACACTCCCCTCCCTCTGTCGGGACGAAGACGACAGAGGAGGGAGGTGGGCTGGGCCGGCTGCTGGCTGGGCCAGCCAGCTGGCTGGGCCGCACAGGGAGGAGCCCAGGTAAGCTTCTCCCTTTATATATTTTTCTGTTTTCTGTTTTTCTAATACTTCTGCAACTTTGTTGAATTAAATAAAATACCTAGGCTAGTTCAAAAATCACCAAACTATTCCTGGCCCATAGTTGGATTATTTCCAACATGAAACATTTTAGTTTGGTGATATTTGAGCATTTAAATGTTTTATATAATTTTAAATGCCCAAATTCAAATATTTATGAATTAATTCAAAAACCCTAAGATGGCCTAGGAAAATGTGCACCACTTTTGGCAGAGGTTCTGAACCAAGACAAAAATGATGGGCATTTTAGAAGGGCATTTCAGGTTCATTGAAAATTATTTTAGTAAACCCTAGTTGGTTTCAGAGGGGACTGGGGGTTCTGTCATCCCCATTTCAAGTTTCTGATGAAAGAGTAAACATGATGCAACACTCTAATGCATGACTAGCTAGGTTGTGACAACTCACCCCCACTCAAAAGAATCTCGTCCCGAGATTTGGGTTCCTCCGGGAAGAAGGCGGGGTACTCGAGTCGAAGACGATCCTCCCTTTCCCAAGTTGCTTCATCCTCAGAATGGTGCGACCATTGAACTTTGAGGAACTTGATGTTCTGGCGTCGAGTGGTACGCTCGGCCTGATCGAGGATACGAATGGGGTACTCTCGATATGTAAGATTATCCTGGAGATCAAGCGTTTCGTGGTCCACTTCACGGATAGGATCCGAGAAGCAACGCCTGAGTTGGGAAACGTGGAAGACATCGTGGACTCTGGAGAGATGCGGAGGTAGTTCCAACTGGTAGGCAACTTCTCCTCGTTTGGCGAGAATGCGAAAAGGTCCAATGTAACGAGGAGCCAATTTGCCTTTGATACCGAAACGATGGGTTCCCTTCAGAGGGGTGACCCGAAGATAAGCCTTCTCGTCAACCTCGAAAGTCATAGCCTTATGTTTTCGGTCATATTGACTCTTTTGACGGGATTGGGCTGTTTTCAACTTTTCACGAACGATGCGAACTTGTTCTTCTGCTTCCTGGATCATATCCGGGCCAAAGAATTGTCTTTCCCCGGTCTCTGACCAGTTAAGGGGTGTTCGACATCATCGTCCATAGAGAACTTCAAAAGGGGCTTTACCCAAGCTAGATTGATAGCTGTTGTTGTAAGCGAATTCGGCGAACGGAAGGCACTTCTCCCAGTCCATTCCGAATGAGATAACAGAGGCTCGAAGCATGTCTTCTAGAATTTGGTTGACGCGTTCCACTTGCACACTCGACTGAGGGTGGAAAGCGGTGCTAAAGGAAAGACGGGTTCCCATAGCATTTTGGAAACTTTCCCAAAATCGAGAGGTGAAAAGACTTCCTCGATCCGAGTTAATTTCCAAAGGAACACCATGGAGAGACACTATTCGGGAGATGTATAAGTCTGCCAATTGACTGGCGGTTATACTCTCACGAACAGGTAAGAAATGGGCTACTTTGGAAAGACGATCGACAACGACAAAGATAGCATTATTCCCTCTCTTGGTCCTGGGAAAACCGGTAATGAAATCCATACCAATTTTATCCCATTTCCATTCAGGAATAGCTAGGGGTTGAAGGGTGCCAGCAGGCCGTTGATGCTCTGCTTTTACACGACGACAGACGTCGCAGTTAGCAATATACTGAGCAATTTCTCTCTTCATCCTAGTCCACCAGAACCTCTGGCGTAGGTCCTGATACATCTTAGTACAACCGGGATGAATAGTGAGAGGAGATTCATGAGCCTCCTTAAGGATCAACTGCCGTAGATGCCGGTTCTTGGGAACCACTAGACGGTTCTCAAAGTACACAACACCATGATCATTTGTGGAGAAACAACTAGCACCTCCGCTAGCAATGTTTTCCTTGATCTTAGCTATTCCCTTATCTCGCTTCTGGGCAGCAATGATTTGATCCGTAAGAGTAGGTTTCGCCCCTAAGTTGGAGAGAAATCCTTGAGGAACAATGTGAAGGTTAAGCTTCCGAAATTCCTCATGGAGAAGCGGTTGACTTTGTTGTAACATCAGATTGTTACAATAAGATTTACGACTTAGCGCATCAGCCACGACGTTGGCTTTCCCTGGGGTGTAGGTTATTCCTAAGTCGAAGTCTATGATCAATTCAACCCAACGTCTCTGCCTGAGATTCAAATCCGGTTGGGTGAAGATGTACTTCAGACTTTGGTGATCAGTGAATATTTCGCAACGATTACCGAGGAGGTAATGTCGCCAGGTCTTAAGTGCATAGACTACGGCTGCAAGCTCTAGATCATGAGTAGGATAATTCTCCTCATGTGGGTGCAATTGCCGTGAAGCGTAGGCAATTACGTGTCGATCTTGCATGAGGATGCAACCTAGTCCTTGTCGCGAGGCGTCGCAGTAGATAACAAAGTCCTTAGAGAAGTCTGGCGGTACCAGTACGGGAGCAGAAGTCAGGCGTCTTTTCAGTTCCTGAAAGCTGTGCTCACATTGTGGAGTCCATTCGAACTTTTTATCTTTCTTGAGGAGCTCGGTTAGAGGTTTAGCAACCTTGGAGAAGTTCTCGACAAAGCGACGACAATAGCTCGCTAAGCCTAGAAAACTCCGAACTTGCTTGACTGATTCGGGTGGAGTCCAGTTAAGGACAGCTTGAACTCGCTCAGGGTTAACAGCAATACCTTTACCAGATATTACATGACCCGGATAGGTCACTTCTGACAACCAGAATTCACATTTAGAAAATTTGGCATAAAGGCGATGCTCTCGAAGTTTTTGCAACACTAGTCTTAGATGTTCGGCATGTTCTTCCTCGTTCTTGGAGTAGATGAGTATATCATCGAGGTAAACCACGACGAATTTATCCAAATACTCCATGAAGATTGAGTTCATTAACCGAGAAAAGGTGGCTGGAGCATTGGTTAATCCGAAGGACATGACGGTGTACTCGTATTGGCCATAACGAGTAACAAAGGCCGTTTTAGGAATGTCCCCATTTCTGATTTTGATTTGATGGTAGCCCAATCTCAAATCCATTTTGGAGAAGACTGAGGATCCAGCGAGCTGATCGTACAGGTCGTTGATCCTGGGAAGCGGATATTTGTTCTTGATTGTGACCAAATTGACAGGTCGGTAATCTACAACCATCCGGTCCGTACCATCCTTCTTCTTGACGAATAGGACGGGGCAAGCCCACGGAGATGAGCTAGGTCGGATGAAACCCTTTTTCAAGGACTCATCGAGTTGTTTCTTAAGCTCGGCTAGTTCTAGGGGTGCCATCTTATAAGGTCTTCTAGCAATCGGAACGGTTCCTGGAATGAGGTCTATTACAAACTCAACATCCCTGTCAGGTGGAACACCTGGCAATTCCTCTGGAAAGACATCCGGGAAGTCACGGACTACCGGAACGTCCTCAAGGTCTGGCAAAGGGCTGGCGTTAAGAGAATATAATTGTCACTTGGCTATTCGGGTCAAGACATTGACTATTTCTCCCGAAGGATGGGTGAGTTGAACAGTCCTAGAGAAGCAATCGATTTGGGCATGATGAGCCGACATCCAGTCCATGCCCAGAATGATGTTAATATCTGAAGATTTAAGGGCTATCAAAGACGCGAGGAAAACAAGTCGGTTGACTTGGATTTCATTTCCATAACTTACCCTAGAGGTCTGCCATCTAGAACCAGGGGTAGAGATTTCCATAGTGGATGGCATGTCACAGAATGCAACGTTATGCAAACGAGCATAACTTTCGGATATAAAAGAATGAGAGGCTCCTGTATCGAAAAGAACAGATGCCGGGTGGCAGTTAACAAGAAGCGTACCGAGAACGACGTTGGGATCCTCTTGAGCTTCTTCGGCAGAGATACAGTTGACATGGCCACGTGAAGCGGTGACCGGCTTGGCGTGGAATATTTTTCCTGTCGGCTTGCCACGGCCAACAGCTTTAGCAGATTGATTGGGGTTGGTCTGGGGACACTCACGCATATAGTGACCAGATTCCCCACACTTGAAACAAGTCACGGAACTGGTACGTGGAGGAGCATTGTTAATTGGACCCCCATAGGGCTTGGCTGGAGCAGACTGTTGAACGGGGCGAGGCGCCTGGAAAGATGGCCTCGGTGTGAACCTGGGTGGCAGGGCGGTGTTGGGTACCCACACGCGGCGCTTCTGAGGACCAGCACCGGATGAGGAACCCATGTCACGGCCATGCTTGCGTGTTGCGTCATAGTCAGTCTGACCAGTTTCAGCACTGATGGCTTTGTTGACAAGTTTCGAAAAAGATGTGCACTCATGCAGACGGAGGTCACGGCGAAGCTCAGGACTAAGGCCCTTACAGAACCTTGCTTGCTTCTTGGCATCGGTAGACACTTCCTCAGTTGCATATCGGGCGAGATTACCAAACTCCCTGCTATAGGCATCCACAGAAAGTCGGCCTTGGGTGAAACTGCAAAATTCTTCACGTTTACGGTCCATGAGACCCTCCGGAATGTGATGTTCACGGAAAGCCTCGCTGAATTCAGCCCAAGTAGTGACATGGCCCGCTGGGCGCATAGCTCCATAATTCTCCCACCATAGACTGGCGGGGCCTTCAAGATGATATGCAGCAAAGGTGACCTTGTCAGCCTCCGCTACCAGCGCGGAACGCAGTTTGTGAGAGATACTGCGAAGCCAGTCATCAGCGTCGAGAGGCTCGACGGAGTGGTGGAACGTGGGTGGATGCAATTTGATAAAATCACTGAGTGACACCACGTTAGCCCTCTGATGGTGTGCTGTATTCTGTTCAATACGCTCCAACAAACGGTTTGTCTCCCGCTTGTTTCTCTCAGCTTCCATCTTGACCTCGGCTAGTGAAGGAGGATGAGGCAGATTTGCATCCCTAGCTTCACTGCCTTCGGCCTGCTCTTGAGAAGCAGGGTTAGCACGCGTGTTGACCATCCTAGGAAATCAAGACAATGTTTTAGTCAGGATGGTAAAATTCCGACATAGGATTTATAATGTAAGAAATAACTCGGAATGCAAGATGATCATCCGTATGACATGGTAGATACAGAAACTGCTTCTTTATTCCATCGTCATACACACCATACAGGGTTTAGTACAAGACCAAACAAAGTACTATTACGGTGAAAAGAGGATTACATCTCATCGGAGGCATTCCAAGCTCCTATACATTATTTTTCTACACCTCCGGAAGGAGTACAAACTAGGTCATATCCCACGAGTCACGCGGAACGATAGACGACACAGCTAGTGCAAACTAGTGACACTACCACTAACTCAGACCGATCCGTAGTAGTCCTCGTAGAAGTCACCTCCATAGCCTGGGAGCTCAACATGATCATCTGGAAACAGACGGTCTCGCGGAGCTTGTGGACCATAGGGGCTAGGATGAGGCCTTGGACCAACAAACGGTGGCCTGCGGGGACCGCGAGGTGGGGTGATGCCTCCTACATCACGCCAAACCATCACGTCTGGCAGAGCAGATCTCACAGGATAGAGATCGCGCATATCTGAATATCCAGCTTGCACCGCCGGTGCGAACCGAGTCAAAGTGGCCCAGTGGTCAGCACGGGTGTTGAAGAGCTCTAGCCTTAAGGCCCGATTTTCACGGTCCTTATCCTCGAGCATCTCAGCAGTGGTGCGAGTCCGTGAATCCTCCTGAGTGGAGTTAGCATAGATAGCCTGGAGATACCCTTGTGCTCCCGGAAGTGATCCTGGCATATACCGGAAATCAGAGTCCCGAAATATACCGGATCTGACTCGCATAATGGTCATCATAGAGTAGGCGGCGTCCTGCACAGCCATCTCAATAGTAACCCCGAGTCCATAGGAGCAGTGAAGAGGCTCGGTGGATCCAGGATAAGATGGAAATATCCTGACAGTGCAGAGATACTGGCTTTGATTGAAGTCCCGGAATTGCTCTTCGACCGTGCACTCGGGATACCAGCGGTATCCAGCCTCAGTCATTACCCTGACCAACTTAGCAGTATGGCCGGGTACATCTAGGCATCGAGTCAGGCGAACCACTTGATTGAGGTCGCGAGTGGCCATCTGAAAGCATATTTATAATGCAAAGGCGTTAGAATTTCTAGCAAAATTTCGGCAGCATAACAGCTGTAAATGCTCAAAAAGGATATTGAGACATTTGACAAAGGATTTCATACACACTCAACATCATCATATCAAAGTTCTGAACCATTCTGACTACATAATGTGGTAGTAGAACTGAACTAGGCTGGTAACCATCAAACTTATAAGGTACTACTGATTAGTAACACGTGATCCTGATAGAGAGAATAGGTCCTAATTCCTTATCCCCTGGTAGAAGAATGGACCGACTCAGATCAGAATATCATAAGGTATAAGGAGTAAAAAGAGCCTTACGTTCCATCCCACAAACAATTCCCCTACATATAACTAAAGAATTTCTAGACTCAACATCGACCAGTTTGGCTTGGAGAACCTACAGGCAGTCCGGCTCTGATGCCAACGCTGTCAGGACCCCGACTCGATGTCACATCGATCTAGCTGGTAACACCTCATATCACTTTGCGGCCTCACGCACGGTATTCCCACGGGTGTCGTCTTACCTTTTCCCGGGACCGTTTGCGCCTTTTGGCTCACGTATATGATAGTGTCGCTAGCATCCATATGATAAAGAGCCCGGGCTGACATGACTAGTCGTAAACCCAAAGTGGCACAGACTTACAAGGACAGGCATCCATGACCCAGCTTCGAACGTGTCGGTCATCAGCAAGTGGGTCCGGGCTGTAGCACTGGGCTAACAGGACTCCGGTAAACCGGGCTGTAGCGGGCTAACAGGACTCCGGTACTCAAAGCGTGACATTTCCCCGAAGGGACAGACACAGGAACGAAGAAGGACACATGCCGGCCAGCCTAAGTGTTCCAGAGCAGTAGCAAGCTACCATGGCTCAGCGGTAACACTAGGAGACATTTCCCGGTAAGAGAGGCTACCAAAGATAAACAACTAGATAGTCAGATCCCACACATACCAAGCATTTCAGTCATACACACAATATGCTCGATATGTGCAAATACAACGAAGCATCACAACATGACTCTACGACACAAGTACTTTATTTAAGGCTCAGTGAGCCATACATAACATACACAAAGGTACGGGTCTCACGACCCCACATACAAGTCATACAGTCATACAAACCAGCAGCGGAAGTAGCTTGTCTGGGTACAGACAACTAGTAAAATAAAAGAGGCTTGGAAAGCCTAGCTATACTACGTGGTCCTTCACAAGCTCAGGGTCACCACCTGGGTCTTTAGCCTATTCGTTGATGTCAACGTCTACATAGAACCCATTAGAAGGGGTTGCAGCGTCTTCTGTAAAAAATGTAGATTATAGCAACATGAGTACAAAGGTACTCAGCAAGACTTACAACAGATCCTACATACATGCATAGTATCAAGAAGGGTTGGTGGAGTTATTGCAGCAAGCCAGCTTTGACTCTTGGCTAGGCTATCCTACGATACTCCAACTTGAAATGGTTTTGCGCACACGAGTCCACTACTCACCAATTCAATACACTACCGAGGATCCACCTCCGTCTTCCTACGGAAGAGCCATCCTCGGCACTCACACTTATCTTGAGGCTTTTAACAGTTTCCATTTACTTGTCTATGAACTGTATAGGCAACCAAGTAGTCCTTTATCGCGGACGCGGCTATTCGAATAGATTATGATAACCCTGCAGGGGTGTACTTCTTCATACATGTTTCCACCACTTAGCGTCTGCACACGACATGTGCTCGGCAGACTTCAAGCGAAAGCCGACGTGGGTGTAGACCACGACCTACCTAAACACTTAAGCCTCTAGTCCAGGTTTATCGCCTATTCAGGTTCCATCCGCAGGGAGTCCGGCCGAGGTTTCCCATACGGCCCCGAACGATGTGAACAGGGTTCCCGAGATACCTAACGGGTATTCGGTACACCCGGCCACGTACCTACCGCATCACAGCCCACCCCTATGGTCAGCGCTGTCCACGGCCTCCAGTAGGCTACAAACACAAGAAACTACTTGCAACTCCTGGACAGAGAGCTAGGGTGAATAAGAAGTCGAGCGGGGTCATATTTCAGGGCCCAATGCATGGTAGTAGCTGTATCTTAAATCACGCATACAGATCTTAGTGCTTAAGGTCGGCTTCAATGAAACAACCCACCATGTACTCCTACATGGCCTCTCATCGACACCTTTACCAAATCGTGTTCACCACACCACTCTTAATACCGACATGATCATTTCACTCCAGCCCATCACCCAGATGAACCAGACCTGACACGACTCTAAGCGTAGCAGGCATAGCAAGGTAGGAACAACACATACATATGGCTCAATCAACTCCTACACATGCTAGTGAGTTTCATCTAGTTACTGTGGCAATGACAGGTCATGCAGAGGAAATGGGTTCAACTACCGTAGCACACAGCAGTTTGAATCGCGTTGTCTTAATGCAGTAAAAGAGAGCAGGAGCGAGAACATGGGATTGTATCGATATGATCAAATGGTTGGTTGCTTGCCTGATGGTTCGATGCACTGATACGGTTCTTCGCTAGGGTAATCAGGGTACTCTTCGGGGACAGAACTTGCCGCAGAGAGCACCGATACACAAGCATTACCAAACAGTATGCAACAATATGATGCATGCATGAGACATGGCAAAATGAGTGTATTGGGCTAATGCAACTAAAACCAGGGGTGTTTGAACAAATTTGAATCAAGGATTCAAATTTCAAATTCAAATATGGCCTTTTAAAGTGCCTTTTCTTGTTCTGCTTAAAACATCAATTTAACTTGTTTGATCATGCATGAAAATAGTACAGATGGATAGATTGGATTTTTCTGATCATTTTTCATATATAATTTGTCCAATTTGGAGTTACAGAATAAAAGTTATGAATTTTTGAAGTTTAAATAATATTCTGGAATTTCCTGATTTAATTTAATTCCAGAAATATAATTATTGCGTCAGCATGACGTCAGCATGACGTCAGTGGTCAACTGTGGCTGGCTGAGGTCAAACCTGACGTGTAGGGCCCACACGTCAGTGACAGGGGGGGTTAAACAGGATTAAATTAATCCTAATTAGGGGTTAGTGGCGCTGGGGCCCACTGTCAGTGTCAGGGGGGTTGACTAACAGTAGTTAGCGCTAACCTAACCACCTGGCCGACAGGGCCCACGCGTCAGTGACCCTGGGGGGTCAAACCCCAGGTCGGACAAGTCAAACCCCACCGGCGACATGACGCCGGCGAGGCCCGAGACGGCGGCGAAAGTGCTTTTTGCCATTCCGGCAACCAAATGGACGGCGGAAGGCATCTACGTGTTGCTGAGGTTGAGCCGCGGCTATTGGTGGTGGTGGTTGGACTCGGGGTGGCCGGAGTTGACGGCGGCGAGCTCGGCTGCGGCGGCCGGAGTTCGGGTGCGGTCGGGATCAGTGTTGCAGGGGGTTTGGGGAGGCGTTGGTGCGTGCTGCGTGCTCCTGGTGAGGTGGGGAGCACGATGGTGTGCTTGGTTGGGCGCTACGGCGACCGTGGCCACGACGGCGACATCGCCGGCGGCGTGGAGCTCTCGGCCGAGGTGGGGCTAGGGCCTAGAGGTCGAAAGAGACCAGGGAAGAAGGGGGAAATGATCCGGGGGCTCACCGCGGAGCTGCAGGGATGGTTAGCGGGCTCGGGGACGCGCTGGTGACGGTGAATTCGACGGCGACGACGGTCGGAGCCCGAAGAGGGGAACGGCGACGTGGCGGCGATGCAGGGCTTCCGGGGACCCGTGGAGCGGTGGGGAGGAAGAGGGAGTCGAGGCGGAGCTTCTGAGCTAGTCGGGGGAGCGAGGGGTGGCCGGAGACGATGGCTATGGCGAACGGCGGCGACGGTGGTGTTCGGCCGTGAGAGAGAGAGAGCGAGGGAGAGGAGAGGAGAGCCGGGGGAGAGTGAGAGAGAGCAGGGGGGGAGGCGTGGCGTCGTCCAGGGCGTCGAGCGAGGAGGGGAGGGCAGGCAAGCAGGCGAGCAGGTGGCGTGGCGCGGTGGCGCGCGCGCGCGCCGGCCACACTCCCCTCCCTCTGTCGGGACGAAGACGACAGAGGAGGGAGGTGGGCTGGGCCGGCTGCTGGCTGGGCCAGCCAGCTGGCTGGGCCGCACAGGGAGGAGCCCAGGTAAGCTTCTCCCTTTATATATTTTTCTGTTTTCTGTTTTTCTAATACTTCTGCAACTTTGTTGAATTAAATAAAATACCTAGGCTAGTTCAAAAATCACCAAACTATTCCTGGCCCATAGTTGGATTATTTCCAACATGAGACATTTTAGTTTGGAGATATTTGAGCATTTAAATGTTTTATATAATTTTAAATGCCCAAATTCAAATATTTATGAATTAATTCAAAAACCCTAAGATGGCCTAGGAAAATGTGCACCACTTTTGGCAGAGGTTCTGAACCAAGACAAAAATGATGGGCATTTTAGAAGGGCATTTCAGGTTCATTGAAAATTATTTTAGTAAACCCTAGTTGGTTTCAGAGGGGACTGGGGGTTCTGTCATCCCCATTTCAAGTTTCTGATGAAAGAGTAAACATGATGCAACACTCTAATGCATGACTAGCTAGGTTGTGACAGAGACATAGATATTTGCAAAGTACATACGGATCTGAATGTCGCAGATCCATTGACTAAACCTCTTCCGCGAGCAAAACATGATCAACACCAGAACTCTATGGGTGTTCAATTCATCACAATGTAACTAGATTATTGACTCTAGTGCAAGTGGGAGACTGTTGGAAATATGCCCTAGAGGCAATAATAAAAGGATTATAATTATATTTCCTTGTTCATGATAATTGTCTTTTATTCATGCTATAATTGTATTATCCGGAATTCGTAATACACGTGTGAATACATAGACCACAATACGTCCCTAGTAAGCCTCTAGTTGACTAGCTCGTTGGTCAACAGATAGTCATGGTTTCCTGACTATGGACATTAGATGTTGTTGACAACGGGATCACATCATTAGGAGAATGATGTGATGGACAAGGCCCAATCCTAAGCATAGCACAAGATCGTGTAGTTCGTTTTGCTAGAGCTTTTCCAATGTCAAGTATCTCTTCCTTAGACCATGAGATCATGTAACTCCCGGATACTGTAGGAGTGCTTTGGGTGTACCAAACGTCACAACGTAACTGGGTGACTATAAAGGTGCACTACAGGTATCTCCGAAAGTGTCTGTTGGGTTGACAGGGATCGAGACTGGGATTTGTCACTCCGTATTACAGAGAGGTATCACTGGGCCCACTCGGTAGTGCATCATCATAATGAGCTCAAAGTGACGAAGTGTCTGGTCACGGGATCATGCATTACGATACGAGTAAAGTGACTTTCCGGCAACGAGATTGAACGAGGTATTGAGATACCGACGATCGAATCTCGGGCAAGTAACATATCGTCTGACAAAGGGAATAGTATACGGGGTTGCTTGAATCCTCGACATCGTGGTTCATCCGATGAGATCATCGAGGAGTATGTGGGAGCCAACATGGGTATCCAGATCCCGCTGTTGGTTATTGACGGAGAGCCGTCTCGGTCATGTCTGCATGTCTCCCGAACCCGTATGGTCTACACACTTAAGGTTCGGTGACGCTAGGGTTGTATGAATGTGAGTATGCAGCAAACCGAATGTTGTTTGGAGTCTCGAATGAGATCCCGAACGTCATGAGGAGTTCCGGAATGGTCCGGAGGTAAAGAATTATATATAGGAAGTGCTGTTTCAGCCATCGGGAAAGTTTCGGGGTCACCCAGTATTGTACCGGGACCACCGGAAGGGTCCCGGGGGTCCACCGGGTGGGGCCACCTATCCCGGAGGGCCCCATGGGCTGAAATAGGAGGGGAACCAGCCTGGTGCGCCCCCCCCCCTGGGGCCCCCACTGCGCCTAGGGTTGGAAACCCTGGGTGGGGGGGCGCCCCACTTGCCTTGGGGGGCACTCCACCCCCCTGGCCGCCGTCCCCCTTGGGAGATTGGATCTCCCAGGGCCGGCGCCCCCCTGGGGGGCTATATAAAGGAGGGCAAGGGGGAGGGCAGCCGCACCCTATGTCTTGGCGCCTCCCTCCCCCTGCTACACCTCGTCCTCCTCCCGCAGCAGCTTGGCGAAGCCCTGCCGGAGTTCTGCTGCATCCACCACCACGCCGTTGTGCTGCTGGATCATCATCAACCTCTCCTTCCCCCTTGCTGGATCAAGAAGGAGGAGACGTCATCCACTCCGTACGTGTGTTGAACGCGGAGGTGCTGTCCGTTCGGCACTTGGTCATCGGCGATTTGGATCATGGTGAGTACGACTCCATCATCACCGTTCTCTTGAACGCTTCCGCGCGTGATCTACAAGTGGTATGTAGATGCAATCTCTATCCTATGACTCGTTGCTTAGATGAACTCATAGATGGATCTTGGTGAAACCGTAGGAAAAAATTTAATTTTCTGCAACGTTCCCCAACAAGATCATCCAATACATGCAAAACAACTGCGGCAGATCGTTGTTCAACACCGCCCGAGAGCACATCCGCCAAACAGCAAGATTCCTAATCAAAAACAAGCATTTAGATTCTAAAAACCGTGCAAACACTACACTTACATCGCCAACAACACGAATGATCAGAAAAAGTCGCGGTAGAAAGCACGGTTGTGAAGATAGCACGAAGGTCGGGTTCATGCAGTGGGAAGTTCAGGAGCGTTACTCGGGCAGTTCAGGTTGTGATCAGAATATTATTCTGATCTCGTGATC
>NC_041386.1:691492462-691533032 GCF_002162155.2 Triticum dicoccoides
AACATTTAGTACCGGTTGGTGTTACCAACCGATACTAATGTCATACGCGCAAAACTAATGTACCATATATACATTTGGTACTAATGTCCAGGGTGGGAGGGCGCGCCCCCTGTCTCGTGGCCACCTCGGGCACCGTTTCGCGTTGATTCTTCCTCCGGAAAATCCCAAATATTCCAAAATAATTCTCCGTCCGTTTTTATCCCATTTGGATTCCGTTTGATATTGGCTTTCTGCGAAACATAAAACATGCAACAAACAGGAACTGGCACTGGGCACTGGATCAATATGTTAGTCCCAAAAATAGTATAAAAATTTACCAAAAGTATATGAAAGTTGAATAATATTGGCATGGAACAATCAAAAATTATAAATACGATGGAGACGTATCATCGAGGCATGATATACAACAACAAATGGACATTCTATATGAGAAAAAAAACTGCATTGATCAAACAGATGTTATGAGGACAGATATGTGACTGCTACAGATGAGTGAATTATCAAAAAAGGAACATCTATAGATATGCATCTACTTGCCTAATACACAGGACTAGTGTAGCTAAAGGATGATGGGCAATTTGCATCTGATGCTACCACTTAATTTCAGTGCATGACAAGACACAAAACATGGCATCAACAACAACATCAGCAGCATACTACCATCGTAAATAGATGGACTCAATTGATGGACGTCCATCCATCCATGAGAGAAGACAGTACCTCTGGTTGATGAAGAGAAGAGAAGACCTACTATTCCCATGACCGAACCATCCATCAATGCATCAGACAAGACCAGCCCATCCACCATGAGAGAATCACACAAGTCAAACAAGGGAATGGAATGAAGAATGGGAAATCGCAGGAAGAGAAGGGCTGCTGACCTTGATGGCGACGGTTGCTTAACCTTGAGTAGCACTTGAGTGGGTAGAGGAAAACCATGGCATTGGGGATCGATCTGGCCCATGGCATGGTGGATCTGCAAGATAGAAGAGACGAGGTGAGGAGGAGGGAGAGGGTCATGGCAAATAAGAGGGGGGTTTGGGAGGGATGGACCAGAAACCCTAGCCTCCTCTACTGTTGCGTGGTTGTGCCATGTCGATGAGGCGGGCTGAGAGACGGAGGTGAGGTGAGGGCGGCGGATCCCGCCGAAGAAGAGCAGAGTGGCCGCCAGCGACGCCCGCCCGAAACCCTTGCGCCAGCTGGGTTGCAGACGATGAAGACGAGCGTGCTAGTGAGCGCGTGCGACCTCGTCGGGACCAAGCACGAGGGACTGGGCGGCGCCATGGGGGAAGGAGGAGGGGGCGGCGAGATTAGAGAGGTGGTGCTGGAGAGGTGACGGCGAGGGGGAGGGGGACCTGCGGCAGCGACGTCCGTCTGAATCAGGGGAGAGTGTGAGAGGGGATCGATGGGAGTTAGGGTTTGGGGTAGTTGGGATGGGGTGGGGTCTTCTTTTTCTTTTTTTCTCCACTTTTCTATAGATAAATGGGATAGATGGATGGATGGATGTGTGCCATGTCATCGATCTGTGGCACAAACGTTTCAACCAATGAGAACAAAGCTTATGTAATTGTATTTTTTCTTTTTGTTTCTCTTGTATTTTTTGCACAAGGGTGCATCTTGGAATGGCATAATTTTTTCAAAGGGCATTAATCTGTGCCGGCAGACCGGCCAAGTCGCTCCAACGATCTCCCTGTGTCCGTTGGATTCATTCATCCGTAGAATGTTGGATCTGTGTTCTTTCGGTTATCTCTCAGCTCGCATCTCACACGCACACATGTAAAAAAAGAGATGCATCCACCTTCTTCTCAATTGCTCGTGCACAACTGTCCCGCATGCGTCTGCCCATATTTCGTAGGACGGCGACCTGCAAAGTGCCACCGCAACTCTCACGTGGCGGAGGCGGCTTGCTGGCATGGAGTCAGGGAAGGGAGGGGCCAGGTTACGTGGCGGCTGGTGTGATCGGATTCTCGATCTGAAGTCAGGAAGACGAGAGAGATACACACACACAAGGGAGACGTAGTCTTAGACGCACGATGAGATTGGATCGCACGATGCGTGTGTGACCTACGAATCTTTGGACCGACGCGCCGTTGTTAAACATTTCCCTTTTTCAAATGACATCATATTTTGCACAAGTTTGCATCTTGGAATGGCAAACAATGTTGCTTAAGAAAGTGTTCATTATCTTTGCATGAAAATTTCATTTCCCATTGTTCAAGTGCCCAAAATGACTTTTTTAAGAACCTACCAAATATTTGTTGAAAAATTGGACCAAATCATTTTTCTAAAATATTAGGACATATTTAATGTAAGTTGACCAAATGGTTGGGTATCAAAATATTTGATCCACCTCTCATGAAAAAGACAAATTTCCGCCGATTCAGGAGGAAATGGGTCAAATTCGAACGACAGCAGCCCCATAGTTTGCTCATGAATTTTTCCAAAAATAATTTTTAGCTAAATAAGTTTCTATTTAATCATAGAAACACCAAAATATTTCTAGGATTCAACCGCTAGCTTGGAATGGCCATGCCCGCCGTTGAGCCCATTTTCCCATTTTGAAACGGGCATAGAAAATTTTAAAAAATCAAATAAATGGAAAACCTTCGCATTGTGTCATGTGACCAAGTTATGAGGAAAAATAATAAACTTGTAATACGAGAATTTGTTTTCAAAAGTGCTTTCAGAAATGAGCTATCAAGTGTGAAGATTCGTGGCTTTTAAGCCAAATGACCAATCATATGGCCACATTCATGGCATAGTTTGCTAAAATGATCTCTTATTGTGCAAAATGATGCATCTTGGAATGAAAAAATGTTGCTTAAGGAAGTTTTCATTTTCTTTGGACGAAAACTTCATTTTTCATTTTTCGAGTGCCCAAAATGAGTTTTTTCGTGAAGGACCTACCATATAGTTGTTATAAAATTGGGATCCATTAATTTTCTAAAATAATAGGCCATATTTAATGTACAATTGAACAAATGGTTGAGTTTCCAAAGCTTTGATCCACCTCTCATGAAAAAGACAAATTATCGCCGATTTAGTAGGAAGTGGGTCAAGTTTGAACTCCAGGTGCCTCATAGTTTGCTCATGAATTTTTCCAAAAATCGTTTTTAGGTACATAAGTATCTATTTAATTAGAGAAAGACTAAAAGTTTCTCTAGGATTCAACTGCTAGCTAGGAACGACCATGCCCACCGTTTTGACCCCATTTTGAAACGGGCAAAGAAAATTTAAAAAAAATCAAATAATTGGAAAACCTTCGCATTGTGTATTTATATGTGACCAAGTTATGAGGAAAAATAATAAACTTGTAATACGACAATTTGTTTTAAAATTCTTCTCAGAAATGAGCTATCAAGTGTGAAGATTCATGGCTTTCAAGCGAAATTATCAATCTTATGGCCACATTCATGGCATAGTTTGTTAAAATGATCTTATATTGTGCAAAAGTATGCATCTTGTAATAAAAAACAATGTTGCTTAAGGATTTTTTCTTTGGAAGAAAAATTCATTTTCCACTTTCCGAGTGCCTAAAATTAGTTTTTTGTGAAGGACCTACCATATAGTTGTTGCAAAGTTGGACTCCGTTAATTTTCTAAAATAATAGGCCATATTTAATGTACAATTGACCAAGTGGTTGGTTTTAAAAGTTTTGATCTACCTCTTGTGAAAAAGACAAGTTACCGCTGATTTAGTAGGAAGTGGGTCAAGTTTGAACTACAGCTTCCTCATAGTTTGCTCATGAATTTTTCCAAAAAACATTTTTAGGTACATAAGTACCTGTTTAATCAGAGAAACACCAAATTTTTTTCTAGAATTCAACCGCTAGCTAGGAACGGCCATGCCCTCCGTTTTGACCCCATTTTTTAACGGGCAAAGAAAATTAAAAAAAATCAAATAATTGGAAAACCTTCGCATTGTGTCTTTATATGTGACCAAGTTATGAGGAAAAATAATAAACTTGTAATACGACAATTTGTTTAAAAAATGTTCTCAGAAATGAGCTATCAAGTGTGAAGATTCATGGCTTTCAAGGCAAATGATCAATCATATGGCGGCATTCATGGCATAGTTTGTTAAAATGATCTCATATTGTGCAAAAGGATTCATCTTGGAATGGAAAACAATGTTGCTTAAGGAAGTTCTCATTTTCTTTGGACGAAAAATTCCTTTTCCATTTTCCAAGAGCCCAAAATGAGTTTTTTTGTGAAGGACCTACCATATAGTTGTTGCAAAATTGGACTCCATTAATTTTCTAAAATAATAGGACATATTTAATGTACACTTGAACAAATGGTTGAGTTTCAAAAGCTTTGATCCACCTCTCATGAAAAAGACAAATTATCATCGATTCAGTAGGAAATGGGTCAAGTCTGAACTGCAGGTGCCTCATAGTTTGCTCAAGAATTTTTCCAAAAATGTTTTTAGGTACATAAGTATCTACTTAATCAGAGAAACTCTAACAGTTTTTCTAGGATTCAACTGCTAGCTAGGAACGGCCATGCTCGCAGTTTTGACCCCATTTTGAAACGAGCAAAGAAAATAAAAAAATCAAATAATTGGAAAACCTTCGCATTGTGTCTTTATATGTGACCAAGTTATGAGGAAAAATAATAAACTTGTAATACGACAATTTTTTTAAAAATTGTCCTCAGAAATGAGCTATTAAGTGTGAAGATTCATGGCTTTCAAGCGAAATGATCAATCTTATGGCCACATTAATGGCATAGTTCGTTAAAACGATCTTATATTGTGCAAAAGTATGCATCTTTGAATGAAAAGCAATGTTGCTTAAGGATTTTTTTTCTTTGGACGAAAAATTCATTTTCCACTTTCCGAGTGCCCAAAATTAGTTTTTTTTGTGAAGGACCTACCATATAGTTGTTGCAAAATTGGATTTCGTTAATTTTCTAAAATAATAGGCCATATTTAATGTACAATTGACCAAGTGGTTGGGTTTTAAAAGTTTTGATCTACCTCTCGTGAAAAAGACAAATTACCGCTCATTCAGTAGGAAGTGGGTCAAGTTTGAACTACAGCTGCCTCATAGTTTGCTCATGAATTTTTCGAAAAAACATTTTTAGATACATAAGTATCTATTTAATCAGAGAAACACCAATTTTTTTTTAGAATTCAACCGCTAGCTAGGAACGGCCATGCCCGCCGTTTTGAACCCATTTTGTAACGGGCAAAGAAAGTTCAAAAGAAAAATAAAATAATTGGAAAACCTTCGCATTGTGTATTTATATGTGACCAAGTTATGAGGAAAAATAATAAACTTGTAATACAATAATTGTAATAAAAAATGTTCTCAGAACTGAACTATCAAGTGTGAAGATTCATGACTTTCAAGCCAAATGATCAATCTTATGGCCACATGCATGGCATAGTTTGTTAAAATGATCTCATATTGTGCAAAAGTATGCATTTTGGAATGAAAAATGATGTTGCTTAAGGAAGTTTTCATTTCCTTTGGACGAAAAATTCATTTTCCATTTTCCTAGTGCCCAAAATGAGTTTCTTGTGAAGGACCCACCATATAGTTGTTGCAAAATTGGACTCCATTAATGTAGAATTGACCAAGTGGTTGGGTTTCAAAAGTTATGATCCACCTCTCGTGAAAAAAAGAACAAATTGCTGCCAATTCAGTAGGAAGTGAGTCAAGTTGGAACTGCAGCTGGCTCATAGTTTGCTCATGAATTTTTCCAAAAAAAAACATTTTTAGGTACATAACTATCTATTTAATCAGAAAAATACCAAAAAATTTATAGGATTCAACCGCTAGCTAGGAATGGTCATGCCCGCCGTTTTGACCTCATTTTGATACATGCATAGAAAATTCAAAAAATATCAAATAAATGAAAAACATTCACATTGTGTCTTTATATGTGACCAAGTTATGAGAAAAAATAATAAACTTAAAGTAGTGTGTGGAAAACAAAGTAAAGTAGAGCCGTTGCTGGTGGCAGAGATGAGTCCAGCGAGACCGAGGAGACACTCCGTTTTACCGACGGTAGCACAAAATGTGCGTACAACGCACGGTAGCCGGAGCCATCTCATCTGTCAGCGCTTCCACGGCTCCACCCGGCCGGCCGGCCGAGTAGACGGGTTATCTATCCTATCCAGGCACCGAAAGTTAGCTGGGTCCTGCAGAATCCGCACTATTAGCTCTAGCTGCTCGGTCACTGCAGCAGCGCCCGCGACCAAACGCGCGCTTTGGTATGTTTGCCAGCCGGGTCACCACGTAGCTAGCACGCCCTGCGCACGGGAAGAATATTTGTTGGCTCCTTTTTCACCTTTGGCAATATCACCGTCATACACGGGATTTCACTTTGTCTCCTCCGTCGCCATCGTCGCCGTCGCGGCCGTGGTGCGTGTCCAAGTCTCCATGGGTACACATACACTTGGACCTTCTACACGCCAGCTGCAACAATAATTTACCCATTTTTACTGTTTGTTGTTGTTTGTTGTTCGTACACCTGCCTAGCTGAGAGCTAGGCTTGCATTGGCTCTGCTACTGCGGGCACCGTTAAAACTGAATTGTCAGGCATGATAATATCTCGCCCTCGACCGGCTCTTTGGGGTAGTGGAGGCTGTGCACACTTCTTCTAGAGCGTAATTATAACCCGGGATCTCGCTCCTCTAATGGAGGTATATATGCTAACTTTATTTACCTCTCTAACTAATGAACTTCTCTACGTACGGGGTAATCATGCATGGGAATACCACTACTACTACCACTAACTAACTAACTGATCTGTCCATGGACGTAGCAACGACAAGATCACCTTTTTTTTTAGGGGTAAGATCACCTATTAAAGCTGGCCGAGTGATGGATGTGGATACGTACGCACGTAGGAGTAGTAAGTGTACTGATTTGGTGGGGAGAAAAATATTCAGATAATCGAGCATGTGCTGTAGCTACGTGTGTGGATTGGGGGCCATGCAAGCATGATGACCGAATCAGCTGGGAGTTGTCGTCGCCTCGTCGGCCAGTGCGGGTGAGTGGGTGTGGGTGGGCCGGCTCACCCATCGTGAATCTCCATGGCTTTCCGACGCCAGCTACCACCACCGGACACTCACTCCTTTTGCTGGCCAATTCGTCGTGTCCTCCCTTTTCCCGGGTATTTCTTGCTTGATCGGGTAGAAGAACTGCCGTCGGCGACGTAAGTACGCTTGTCAAGCGCCGTTGCCGTCCTTCAATTCATTCTGCTTTCTTTCTTTCTAGCTGGTCCCTCCGGAAAGAGGAAAGAAGATAGAAAACAATACCCACATCTTTTTCGGCGATGATGGATAGCTAGAATGTCTGTGCGTATCTGGTTTCCCTTTAATTTTGTTCCTTATGTGTGTAGGCCATGTATTGATCGGGTTATTGGACTTGACACGAGCTAACACTGAGTCAGCTATGGATATATAATAAAGTGGTGTTATGGATGGATATGGATGCTTTGATTGGTTTTTAATCAACTTCGCGTGCATGGTGCCGGCCGTGCGTGGCTGCTCCAAAGCCGTAGGGATTTGCTTTTGTATATTCATTCATTCATAACTTCGAGCAGAACAAAGATCTGGTCCATGTATATGTACTTTCCAAGTGGCATATTTTTTTCCAGTCCAGAGTCAATTAGCCGACTGAAATCTGGTGAGAGGAGAGGAACTCTATTAAATTAGTTTACCAGAACCACTTTTTCATTAAAAAAATTTAGTTGACCACTTGCAATAATCCGTAGTGCACATGATTTATTTATTTTTTGGAAATGCAGCAGGAGTTGAACCTTTCATTGATTAAAGAGAAGGAAACATGTCGGCAGAGATCTAAAGTAAAAAGATCTCAAATCATGAAAGGATGGGTTAAGGCATAATTTGTGCAAAATGCTTTCCTTCCCAGTAATCCAAGCCCCTACCTACCTCTGTGATTTTTTTAGCAACAGTGAGGGCATGGGGTGATTTTTAGTTGAAGACCCTAGAATACCTATCTTTTCAAAATTTCCAAGGCACGAGAATTCACAGCTAATGGGTGACTAGCATTTTGCAGAGATGCATGAGTGGCGCGCAAAACCATCCCAATGTTGTGCCAAATAGCCACCTGATCTATACCTAGTAAATAGGAAACCATGGCGGCCCATATTCTCTTGGAATATCAACATTCAAAGAGCACATGAGAAGCAATCTCGGAAACGGCTTTGCAGAGCTAGCTTATAGGTTGGTGAGGCTATCCTCTTGTCACGAGTCGGTCCGACGTCCAAACATGATTCCAAAGGGTGAACCATGTGAATATCCTATGTTTAGGAGGCTCTCAATCCTCTAGGGTTAGTTCATTCGCGTAGCTTGACCTGAGATGATGTGTACTTTTCCCATATATCGAGCATGTAAATAGAAGTGGCTGGCCTCTAAAAAAACAAAATAGCTTAACATGCGAATATTCCTATCCGATCTTGGTACGATGGTTACATGCTACAATATGATGGTCTTTGGTACCAAATTAGGGACGCAATCGATGGTTGTTATCACACATCGTACGTGAATTGGACGTAATTCATCATTCGTATAGCAGCTCTCCTAAAACAGTTCCATTTCCATGTGTTGATTTTCATCAACGACATATAGTAGTACTTATTAACTAAATGAAATTTCATGAGCACACAACTCTATTTCTTGACCTCTTAAACTATTCCATGGGCCGGGCATGTCAATTCTTTTAATTGAAATAGGGAAGGACCTCTGCCTTTTCATTGATTAAGGAGAAGGAAACAAGTTGGCAGAGACCCAAAGTAAAAGGAGCTCAAATCACAAAAGGACTGGTTACAAGCTAATTTGCGCAAAATGCTTTGCTTCCCAATGAGCCAAGGTCGACCACTTGCAATAATCCGTAGTGCACATCATTTTTATTTTATTTTTGGAAATGCAGCAGGAATTGTACCTTTCATTGATTAAAGAGAAGGAAACATGTTGGCCCCGATATAAAGTAAAAACGGCTCAAATCACAAAAGGATGGGTTAAGGCATAATTTGCACAAAATGCTTTGTTTCCCAGTGATTTTTAGAACGAAGACGTTAGAAGCGTCCGGCTTTAAATTAATAAAGCCCACACAACAGGCAGAGTAGGAAACGACCGGACATTACACAGACCAAAAGCCCAAGGCGTAACGAGAAACTTAGTCTAGAGGGCTCAAAGCCGGGCAGCGAGCAAATTATAAGGCCAAAACCTACGGAGTAGAGCACGCAGGCTCGCAACACAAAAGTTCACTCCCACCTTAGGCAGGCATCGCCGACTCCCTAGCCACCACGTACACTTGGTGAATTCGTTCTTGCGCATGCTTCACGATCTCAGAGTCCTTCCGCTTCGCCAACAAACTCCACTACTGCATGAGGATAGAGCATTTGCACATGATATTAGCAGGGTGCGACGGGAACGTGCCTTCAATGGTAATTTTTTTGCGCGTGAGCTATAAGGACCATAGTAGCGCCCCTATACTAGTCCACATCACACGCTTGTTTTGTCCCTGAACCGAATCAACTAACCCTACTAATTCGGAAGAGGAGTGCGGGTCCCAGGGGACGCGCCGCCTCGCGCACAGCGCTCCAAGCAAACCTAGCATGAGGACAGAGAAAGAAGACGTGGTTTGCGTTCTCAAGGTTTCCACATAACGCGCATGGACCCGTCGCCAGGCTATTCCGTTTTGCTATGTTGATAGACGTGGGGAGCCGGCCCCGGAACATTTTCCAAAGAAAAGCTTTGATCTTCAGCGGAACGCGAGCTTGCCAGAGTCCTTTAACCTCTGAGGGAGTCCTGGACTAGGGGGTGTCCGGATAGCCGAACTATCATCATCGGCCGGACTCCAAGACTATGAAGATACCAGATTGAAGACTTCGTCCCGTGTCCGGATGGGACTTTCCTTGGCGTGGAAGGCAAGCTTGGCAATACGGATATGTAGATCTCCTACCATTGTAACCGACTCTGTGTAACCCTAGCCCTCTCCGGTGTCTATATAAACCGGATGGCTTTAGTCCATAGGACGAACAACAATCATACCATAGGCTAGCTTCTAGGGTTTAGCCTCCTTGATCTCGTGGTAGATCTACTCTTGTAATACCCACATCATCAATATCAATCAAGCAGGACGTAGGGTTTTACCTCCATCAAGAGGGCCCGAACTTGGGTAAAACATTGTGTCCCTTGTCTCCTGTTACCATCCACCTAGACGCACAGTTCGGGACCCCCTACCCGAGATCCGCCGGTTTTGACACCGACATTGGTGCTTTCACTGAGAGTTCCTCTGTGTCGTCACCGATAGGCTCGATGGCTTCTTCGATCATCAACAACGACGCAGTCCAGGGTGAGACCTTTCTCCTCGAACAGATCTTCATATTCGGCGGCTTTGCACTGCGGGCCAATTCGCTTGGCCATCTGGAGCCGATCGAAAGCTACGCCCCTGGCTGTCAGGTCAGATTTGGAAGTTTGAACTTCACAGCTGACATCCGCGGGGACTTGATCTTCGATGGATTCGATCCACAGCCGAGCGCGCCACACTGTCACGACGGGCATGATTTAGCTCTGCAGCCGGACAGTACCCTGGAGGCCGCACACGAGTCGGCTCCGATCTTCAATTCGGAGCCGGCTGCGCAGATCGAGGACGGGTGGCTAGACACCGCCTCGGGGGCTGCAACCTCTACGGCGATGGAGCCGAACACTAACCTTGTCCCTCATGAAGCTCGTGACTCCGAGGTACCGGACTCCTCGCCGGACTCCGAACCTCCCGCGCCCCCTCCAATGGAATCCGATTGGGCGCCGATCATGGAGTTCACCGCTGCGGACATCTTTCAACACTCACCTTTCGGCGACATCTTGAGTTCGCTAAAGTATCTCTCGTTATCAGGAGAGCCCTGGCCGGACTGCGGTCAGGACGGTTGGGATGCGGACGACGAAGAAATTCAAAGCCCACCCACCACCCACTTAGTAGCCACTGTCGACAATCTAACCGACATGCTAGACTTCGACTCCGAAAACATCGACAGTATGGACGACGATGCCGGAGATGACCAAGAACCAGCGCCTACCGGGCACTGGAAAGCCACCTCATCATATGACATATACATGGTGGATATCCCAAAGGATGGGAACGGCAGAGGAACAGAGGAGGATGACCCCTCCAAGAAACAACCCAAACGCCAGCGTCAGCAGCGCCGCTCTAAATCCCGCCAAAGCAAGAATGGAGATTCCGTCACCGGAGATAATAACACCCCAGATAGTGCCGAAGACAACCCCCTACAGCAAGATTCAGCACAGGAGGACGGAGACGCCAGCCCTCACGAGAGAGCGGCAGACGAAGAGGTAGAGGATGATAATTACATGCCCCCCTCCGGAGACGAGGAAAGCCTCGACGACGACGAATTTGTCGTGCCTGAGGATCCCGCCGAACAAGAGCGTTTTAAACGCAGGCTTATGGCCATGGCAAACAGCCTCAAGAAAAAGCAGCAACAGCTTAGAGCTGATCAAGATCTGCTAGCCGACAGATGGACTGAAGTCCTTGCGGCCGAAGAGCATGAGCTCGAACGCCCCTCCAAAAGCTACCCCAAACGCAAGCTGCTACCCCGATTAGAGGAGGAGGCATATAAACCCGTATCACCAGAGCACGATATGGCTGACCGGCCACCCCGTGGCCGCGACAGAGAGGCCTCTAGGCCCTCCATTAGAACCGTACCCCGGCGTCGCTCGAAAAGCACAAGACCACAGGGGAATGCTCCAGATTTGTGAGACATATTGGAGGATAAGGCAAGACAATCAAGATCGATCTACGGATCGCGGGGGCGCCCCATGATACATGACAACAACCGTTGCGCCGGACACAGCAAGTCCGGCCGGGCCGAACACAGTAGATAAAACTCTTTTGAGCTTTGTCGTGATATAGCCCAATACAGAGGCGCCGCACACCCACTATGCTTCACAGATGAAGTAATGGATCATCAGATCCCCGAAGGGTTTAAACCCGTGAATACTGAATCTTATGATGGCACAACGGACCCCGCGGTTTGGATCGAAGACTATCTCCTTCATATCCACATGGCCCGCGGTGATGATCTCCACGCCATCAAATACCTCCCACTCAAGCTTAAAGGACCAGCTCGGCATTGGCTTAACAGCTTACCAGCAGAATCAATTGGGAGTTGAGAGGACCTGGAAGCCACATTCCTTGATAACTTCCAGGGCACGTGTGTGCGACCACCAGACGCTGACGACCTAAGCCACATAATTCAGCAGCCAGACGAATCGGCCAGATAATTCTGGACACGGTTCTTAACTAAGAAAAATCAAATCGTTGATTGTCCGGATGCAGAGCCTTCGCGGCCTTCAAACATAACATCCGTGACGAGTGGCTTGCCCGGCACCTGGGGCAGGAAAAGCCGAAATCCATGGCAGCCCTCACATCACTCATGACCCACTTCTGCGCGGGAGAAGACAGCTGGCTAGCCCGCAGCAACAACCTCAGCAACAATTCTGGCAGTCCGGATATCAAGGACCACAATGGCAGGTCGCGTCGCAACAAGAACAAACGCCGCATTAACAGCGACAATAACGAGGATACGGCAGTCAATGCCGGATTCGGAGGCTCTAAATCCAGTCAGCGGAAAAAGCCATTCAAAAGAACTACTCCGGATCCGTCCAATTTGGACCGAATACTCGATCGCTCGTGCCAGATACACGACACCCCCGACAAGCCAGCTAACCACACCAACAGGGACTATTGGGTATTCAAGCAGGCAGGCAAGTTAATTGCCGAAAACAACGACAAGGGGCTGCATAGCGATGACGAGGAAGAGACCCGACCGCCGAACAATAGAGGACAGAAGGGTTTCCCCCCACAAGTGCGGATGGTGAACATGATATACGCAACCCACATACCCAAGAGGGAGCGGAAGCGTGCACTTAGGGATGTATACGCGATGGAGCCAGTCGTCCTGAAGTTCAACCCATGGTCCTCTTGCCCGATCACTTTTGGTCGAAGGGACCACCCCACCAGCACCCGCCACGGCGGATTCGCCGCATTGGTGCTAGACCCAATCGTTGATGGATTTCACCTCACCAGAGTCCTGATGGACGGCGGCAGAAGCCTGAACCTGCTTTATCAGGATACAGTGCGCAAAATGGGCATAGACCCCTCAAGGATTAAACCCACAAAGACGACCTTTAAAGGCGTCATACCAGGTGTAGAGGCCAATTGTACAGGCTCAGTTACACTGGAAGTGGTCTTCGGATCCCCGGATAACTTCCGAAGCGAGGAGTTAATCTTCGACATAGTTCCGTTCCGTAGCGGCTATCATGCTCTGCTCGGACGTACCGCGTTTGCAAAGTTCAACACGGTGCCACACTATGCATACCTCAAGCTCAAGATGCCAGGCCCTCGAGGAGTCATCACGGTCAATGGAAACACGGAACGCTCTCTCCAAACGGAGGAACATACAGCGGCTCTCGCGGCAGAAGTACAGTGCAGCCTCTTAAGGCAATTCTCGAGTCCGGCCGTTAAGCGACCGGACACGGCTAAATGCGCCCGGAGTAACCTACAACAAGACCACCTGGCACGTTCCTAGAATGTGTAGCAGTGCGGCCCCAACCCCAGCCCCTACAAAATTTCAAGACAGGTCCTTCGCGTACATCATTACGCTCTGGAGATACCATGGGCATGGGGGGAGGGGCACGACCACGATAGGCCCAGAATGCGGCTCAACCACACCAGGGGCTCTCAAGTGTGTCGTTTTTTTTCTTTTTCCTTTTTATTTTTACCCACAGGACTCCGTTCGTCATAGGCCCTATCCGGCAGCAGACCTGCCGAACTCACGATGCAACAACCAGGGAAGGAGAAAGGCTACAACGAATATCCAGGTGGTCTCCATTACGAGCATTAAATCTGTTTTATACACCATTCCGCAGCCTACCCCTGGAGGGGGACATGTTTAATAGTCCCATCCCTTGCTTATCGCACCATTTGTATCGTTCTGCATTCACAGCAGTATCTCTGGAATAAACAATGCAGCACCTTTTTGCTTACAATTGCATTTCTTTCTTATACATATGTTCATTTATGACATGTTGCATCTGTACACTTTGGTACGGCTAAATACACCAGGGGCTTATGTTTCCCGCATCATGGTGTGATAAGTCCGAACACTTTCACCAGTGCGGCACCCCAAACTTATAGCATTATATGCATCAACTCCGAATCATGTCTTGGGTCAATAGTTGGGTTTGCCAGGCTATCATGTTTTGGTACCTTTTGTTCCGTTGTATCGGCTAAGGTAGCACTGGGAGAACCACTGCGATTACGCCCCAGTTGAGCTGGGCGAGCGCCTCAGTGGAGAAAGCTAAAACTGACCGTCATGATGAGGCGAGAGCCGGTCGCTATTCGAGAGGTTTTTTGCGAGTCCCTAAAGACTTATGCCGCTTAGAGCGAGGAGCCGACTTTGTCCGGCCCAGGCGTGGATAGCGCCCCAAATTCGGCCTTTCGAACACTAGGGGCTTCGCCGAAATTTAAAATTATAGAATTCTATGGCTAAGTGAGAGTGTTCAAGCATTATAAGTCCAGTTGCCTTGTTCGTTGTGTTGAGCGCCTCCCTAGATGGACCCAAAAATGGGAACAAGAGTGCTCAAATTTATCCCGAACACCCCAGCACTCGTGGCATGGGGGCTGAAGCCGACGACTTGCCATCTCTCAGATTTGATAAACAGCCGCACAGAAGGTAATATTTTAAATTAACAAGCGTTGCTTAGCGCACATGAACAAAGTTTTCAGCGCACATGATAACAAAATGCGAGTCTACTCAAATATTACATCTTTGGAGCACTCACCCGCAATAATGCGGGCACCCTTCAGGACACTCTTATAATACATCTCGGGCGTGCGATACTCCTTGCCCAGCGGTGGCGCGTCCGTCACAAGCTTCTGAGCATCCATCTTGCCCCAGTGCACCTTAGCGCGGGCAAGGGCCCGACGGGCACCTTCAATGCAGGCGGAGTGCTTGATGACTTCAACCCATGGACACGCATCCACCAGCCGCCGCACCAGGCCAAAGTAGCTCCAAGGCATGGCCTCCTTAGGCCACAGTCAAACTATGAGGCCCTTCATGGCCTGTTCGGCCACCTTGTGGAGCTCGACCAGCTACTTCAGCTGGTCGCTAAGGGGCACCGGATGTCTGGCCTCAGCATACTGAGACCAGAAGACCTTCTCCGTCGAGCTCCCCTCCTCGGCCCTGTAGAAAGCGGCAGCATCGGACACGCTGCGGGGCAGATCTGTGAACGCTCCCGGAGAGCTCCGAATTCGGGTAAGTGACAGGTAATTCACACTCACATGCTTACTCTGCATGAAAAATGCCTTACCCACCGCTATTTTCTTCAACGCCTCGATTTCCTGGAGGGCCTTGTAGGCTTCGGCCTTAGCAGCTTTGGCACTCTCAAGAGCCGATGCAAGCTCGGACTCTCGAGTCTTCGAGTCGCGCTCCAAACTCTCATGTTTTTCCACGGGAGCCTGGAGCTCTTGCTGTACCTCCGCCAGCCGCGCCTCTTGCTTCTGTCGCTCGGTGCGCTCCACGGCCGCATTACGTTCGGCCACGGACACCGCCTCCTTCAGGGTCGCCACCTCGTTCGTGGCCCCTGCAATACCCACGTTATCCTTGTCATTTTTCTTGCAACCAAATCCTTTTCTATAAGGTACAATTTTAATAAGGTGTTACTCACCTTCCTTGTCCTCGAGCTGCTTCTTGGCACAGCCAAGTTCGTTCTCGGACCGCTCGAGGCTTTGCTTCAAAGTATTGACCTCCGCAGTCAGTGCAGCAGAGGTCAGCAGCACAACCTGCAATCCCATATTGACATAATTTTTATGACTCCTGCATATATCTTTTTAGATCCTCAGTCCGGTTTTTCTTTCCGAACACCGAACCGAGCATCAGGGGCTAATGTCTATGCGGTACTATTTTACACATATCAAAATTCTTACCTCAAAGCCTGTTAGAAGGCTGCTGCAGGCTTCGGTCAGCCCACACTTGGCGAGATGAACCTTCTGAATCACTGCACCCATGACAGTGCGGTGTTCCTCTTCAATGGAAGCGCCTTTGAGTGCCTCCAGCAAGCTATCCGGCGCCTCCGGTTGGACGGAGGCCACCGGTGTCACGGTCTTGGCCTTCTTACGAAGGGGCCGCCCGCCGGACTCCGGAGCCACTACAGGATCCAGTGCGGACTCCGGTGCAAAGTCCGGGAGGTTGCCCTGCGGCACCTCCGGGGCCTCCTCCTCCTGGCGGTTCCCTTCCCGGGATCACACCTCGGCATTGTCCACATCACGAGGGGAGGAGGCGGTCGGAAGGGAATCCATATCCGACGCACCCAAGGACCCGCTCAACGAAGCAGGAAGATCCTCCTTGGGCGGACTGCAGGGTTGTATGCGGCATTAGAAAGACTCCATGTGGTGAAAATAAAAATCATGAAGTTATTCGGAAGTCCGGATACTTACGATCTCGCCAGGGGCTTGGCCCTTGGAGGCCAATCCTCGTCGTCGTCGCTGGCGTGGGTAGAGCAGTCCGGGGGAAGAGTCCTTCCCTTCTTGGACCCTTCGGCCTCCCTCATTGGGGAGGCCTTCCTTTTCTTCCCTCCCCCTGCTGGGGAGATGCCTCTTTCTTCTCCTCCTCGCCTTCGTGGGAGGAGTCTGCCTCGGTGTCATCATCTGATGACACCTGAAAACGGGAACTCTTTCGAGTGCCCGTGGCCTTCTTCTTGGCCTTCTTCTCCGGCACCACATGGGGTGACGGAGCCAGCAGCCCCGTTAAGCGGGCATCCGCTGGGTCTTCTGGCAAAGGAGCCGGACAGATAGTCTGCTCGGCCTTCTTCATCCAGTCCTGTCAAAGGAGAGGGAGTTTAGATCCTGCATAGAGTCAAACTATGGAAAACAAGCGTCCCGTAAAGGGAAAAATCGCTTACCTCGCTAGCCGGACGCTGCGAGCTGAATCCGCAATCTTTGGTGGCAGATGCGGGAGCCTTGGCACCCTTAAACAGCACCCTCCAGGCCTGTTCGTACGTAGTGTCGAAGAGCCCGCTCAAAGTCTGGTGCTGCGCCGGATCGAACTCCCACATATTGAAGTCCCGTTGTTGGCACGGGAGAATCCGGCGGATGAGCATGACCTGGACTACGTTGACAAGCTTGAGCTTCCTTTTTACTAGCTTTTGGATGCAGGCTTGAAGTCCGGTCAGCTCCTGCGAATCGCCCCATATCCGGCCACTCTCCTTCCAGGAGGTGAGCCGTATGGGGATACCAGATCTGAATTCGGGGGCCGCTGCCCATTCAGGGTCACGCGGCTCGGTGATGTAGAACCACCCCGATTGCCACCCCTTAATGGTTTCCACGAAGGTGCCCTCAAGCCAAGTAACGTTGGGCATCTTGCCCACTATGGCGCCTCCGCACTCCGCTTGGCTGCCCTTCACAACCTTCGGCTTGACACTAAAGGTCTTGAGCCACAAGCCAAAGTGGGGCTTAATGCAGAGGAAGGCCTCACACACGACGATAAACGCTGAGATGTTGAGGATGAAATTCGGGGCCAGATCATGGAAATCCAGGCCGTAGTAGAACATGAGCCCCCGGACAAAGGGATGGAGTGGGAAGCCCAGTCCGCGGAGGAAATGGGAAAGAAATACTACCCTCTCATGGGGCCTGGGGGTGGGGATGATCTCCCCCTCGTCGGGGAGCCGGTGTGCAATGTCGTTGGACAGGTATCCGGCGCTGGGCAGCTTCTGGATGTGCCCCTCCATAACGGAGGAGGCCATCCACTTGCCTCCCGCTCCGGACATAGTTGGAGAAGGTTGAGGTGAGATGTGCGGACTTGGGCGCTGGAGCTCGAGTTCGCAGAGATGGATAGGCAAAGGAGGAAGAAGGCGTAGGTAAAAGGGTATATCTTTATCCCCTTATATGGGCGGACGAAACCATGCGTCCCCACCAGCCTGATGAAACTCGCTTATCTCCCAAGCACCGCAATCAATGGCACGGTTGGGTTACCCACGTCCGTATTAATGAGAATCCCGGGATAAGGGGAACACGATCTCTGCTTCGACAAGACGTGCCAAGGAAACCGCTTCGCTGGACGCGCGGAGGTGGTATAATAAAAATGATTCGAGTAAAGGCTTGGTTGTGGTGTGACGTCACGCCACAAAATACGTCAGCAGATTGAACTTGTGTAAATATTATTCTCTCTACGGTGGTATGTGGAATTTATTTTGCAGAGCCGGACACTATCCTGGTGTTCATAATCTTCTATAAATTATTCGGAGGAGGAACCCGCCTTGCAACGCTGAAGACAATATGCGCGCCGGACTCGTCATCATTGAAGCCTGGTTCAGGGGCTATTGAGGGAGTCCTGGACTAGGGGGTGTCCAGATAGCCAAACTATCATCATCGGCCGGACTCCAAGACTATCAAGATACCAGATTGAAGACTTCGTCCCGTGTCCGGATGGGACTTTCCTTGGCGTGGAAGGCAAGCTTGGCAATACGGATATGTAGATCTCCTACCATTGTAACCGACTCTGTATAACCCTAGCCCTCTCCGGTGTCTATATAAACCGGATGGCTTTAGTCCAAAGGACGAACAACAATCATACCATAGGCTAGCTTCTAGGGTTTAGCCTCCTTGATCTCGTGGTAGATCTACTCTTGTAATACCCACATCATCAATATCAATAAAGCAGGATGTAGGGTTTTACCTCCATCAAGAGGGCCCGAACCTGGGTAAAACATTGTGTCCCTTGTCTCCTGTTACCATCCACCTAGACGCACAGTTCGGGACCCCCTACCCGAGATCCGCCGGTTTTGACACCGACAACCTCCCTTTGTGCCGTCCCTTGGCATAGTTTGTGATATAAGGATTTGACAGAAAACTTTCCGGAGGCGTTAAGATGCCACGACACCCTGTCGGGCTCACTAGACAAGGCAACGGGGTTCACCAGTTCCAGCAAGGCACCCAGCCTTGCTGACTCCTGGTCGTTTAGATTGCGGCAGAAGGAAATGGCCGGGGGGAGGGGGAAGCCAAGGCCTCTGCCACCCTTAAATTTGGATGCACCGCAATTACATACAAATCTGGGAATTCCTCCCAAAGGGGACGAGGGCCCACCCAAAAATGGAGCCAGAAACGAATGGAGCGGCCGTTTCCAACATCAAATTTGTCCCCTTGGTCAAAGGCAGGTCTGATAGCCTGCAGGTCCTGCCAAAAAGGGGAGCCCCTCGCATCTCCTTCAAAGAAATTCCTGTTTGGGAAATACTTAGCCCTATGGATATCAGCCCATAAGCCAGTCGCCCCTTGCGAAAGCTTCCAGATCCACTTGCACATGAGCGCAATGTTTTGGAGTCTGGTATTTGTGATTCCTAGTCCTCCCAAGGACTTGTGCCTACATACCGCAGCCCATTTGACCATATGCTATTTGCGTTTGAGACCCGTTCCTTCCCAAAAGAAACGAGCTCTTGGCGTGTCCATTTTAGCATGGACCCCCTCCGCCAACAGGAAAAGACCCATGGCGAACATGGGAAGCAAGGAGAGGATAGAGTTGTCCAGGACAAGTCTTGCCACGGAGGACATGAACTTGCCATGCCTGGGGCTCACTTTTCTTCCCACTTTTCCACTTAGAGGTGCCTAATACGTCCATTTTGCATCATGCTTTTATATTGATATTTATTGCATTATGGACTGTTATTACACATTATGTCACAATACTTATGCCTATTCTCTCTTATTTTACAAGGTTTACATGAAGAGGGAGAATGCCGGCAGCTGGGTTTTTGGGCTGGAAAAGGAGAAAATATTAGAGACCTATTCTGCACAACTCCCAAAGTCCTGAAACTCAACGGAAGTCATTTTTGGATTTAATAAAAAATACTTAGCGGAAGAAATACCAGAGGGGGGCCACCCACCGTCCACGAGGGTGGGGGCACGCCCTACCCCCCTGGGCGCGCCCCCTGCCTCGGGGGTGCCCTGGCAGCCTTCTGGGACCATCTTCCGCTATATGAAGTCTTTTACCCTGGAAAAAAATCATAAGCAAGCTTTCAGGACGAAACACCGCCGCCATGAGGCGGAACCTTGGCAGAACCAATCTAGGGCTCCGGCGGAGCTGTTCTGTCGAGGAAACATCCCTCCGGGAGGGGGAAATCATCACCATCGTCATCACCAACGATCCTCTCATCGGGAGGGGGTCAATCTTCATCAACATCTTCACCAGCACCATCTCCTCTCAAACCCTAGTTCATCTCTTGTATTCAATCTTTGTCCCAAAACCTCAAATTGATACCTGTGGGTCACTTGTATAGTGTTGATTACTCCTTATAGTTGATGCTAGTTGGTTTATTTGGTGGAAGATCATATGTTAAGATCCTTAATGCATATTAATACTCCTTTTATTATGAACATGAATATGCTTTGTGAGTAGTTACGTTTGTTCCTGAGCACATGGGAGAAGTCTTGCTATTAGTAGTCATGTGAATTTGGTATTCGTTCGATATTTTTATGAAATGTATGTTGTCTCTCCTCTAGTGGTGTTATGTGAACGTCAACTACATGACACTTCACCATTGTTTGGGGCCTAGAGGAAGGCATTGGGAAGTAACAAGTAGATGATGGGTTGCTAGAGTGACAGAAGCTTAAACCCTAGTTTATGCGTTGCTTCGTAAGGGGCTGATTTGGATCCACATGTTTCATGCTATGGTTAGGTTTACCTTAATACTTCTTTTGTACTTGCGGATGCTTGCAATAGGGGTTAATTATAAGTGGGATGCTTGTCCAAGAAAGGGCAGTACCCAAGCACCGGTCCACCCACATATCAAATTATCAAAGTAACAAACGCGAATCATATGAGCGTGATGAAAACTAGCTTGACGCTAATTCCCATGTGTCCTCGGGAGCGCTTTTCTCTATATAAGAACTTGTCTAGGCTTGTCCTTTGCTACAAAAAGGATTGGGCCACCTTGCTGCACCTTATTTACTTTCATTGCTTGTTACCCGTTACAAATTACCTTATCACAAAACTAGCTGTTACCGATAATTCCAGTGCTTGCAGAGAAAACCTTACTGAAAACCGCTTATCATTTCCTTCTGCTCCTCGTTGGGTTTGACACTCTTACTTATCGAAAGGACTACAATAGATCCCCTACACTTGTGGGTCATCAAGACGATTTTCTGGCGCCGTTGCCGGGGAGTGAAGCGCCTTTGGTAAGTGGAACTTGGTAAGGAAATATTTGTATAGTGTGCTGAAATTTACTGTCACTTGTTACTATGGAACATAATCCTTTGAGGGCTTGTTCGGGGTATCTTCACCCTGACCAGTAGAGCAAAGAGTTTCTCCTCAACCTACTGAACCTACTGAAAATGTTTACTTTGAAATTCCTTCGGGTATGATAGAGAAACTGCTAGCTAATCCTTTTACAGGAGATGCAACATTGCATCCCGATTTACACCTAATCTATGTGGATGAAGTTTGTCGATTATTTAAGCTTGCATGTATGCCCGATGATGTTATCAAGAAGAAGGTCTTCCCTTTATCTTTGAAGGGAGATGCATTAACATGGTTTACGCTATGTGATGATATGGGATCATGGAACTACAAACGATTGAAATTGGAATTTCATCAGAAGTCTTATCCTATGCATCTTGTTCATCATGATCGTAATTATATATATGATTTTTGGCCTCGCGAAGTGCTACCTCTTGAGCATGCGTTGGTTTTTCCCTTGAAGAGGAAAGGGTGATGCAGCAAAGTAGCGTAAGTATTTCCCTCAGTTTTTGAGAACCAAGGTATCAATCCAGTAGGAGGCTCCTCAAAAGTCTCACGCACCTACACAAACAAACAAGAACCTCGCAACCAACGCGATAAAGGGGTTGTCAATCATTTCACGGTAACTTGCGAAAGTGAGATCTGATAGAGATAATAAGATAAGATAAGTATTTTTGGTATTTTTATGATATAGATTGGAAAATAAAAAATGCAAATAAAAGTAGATGGAAAACTTGTATGATAAAAGATAGACCTGGGGGACATAGGTTTCACTAGTGGCTTCTCTCAAGATAGCATAAGTATTATGGTGGGTGAACAAATTACTGTCGAGCAATTGATAGAAAAATGCATTGTTATGAGATTATCTAGGCATGATCATGTATATAGGCATCATGTCCGCAACAAGTAGATTGAAACGATTATGCATCTACTACTATTACTCCACACATCGACCGACTCATGCCTGCATCTAGAGTATTAAGTTCATAAGAACAGAGTAACGCATTAAGCAAGATGACATGATGTAGAGGGATAAACTCAAGCAATATGATATAAACCCCATCTTTTTATCCTCGATGGCAACAATACAATATGTGCCTTGCTGCCCCTGCTGTCACTGGGAAAGGACATCGCAAGATTGAACCCAAAGCTAAGCACTTCTCCTATTACAAGAAAGATCAATCTAGTAGGCCAAACCAAACTAATAATTCAAAGAGACTTGCAAAGATAACCAATCATACATAAAAGAATTTAGAGAGGATTCAATTATTTCTCATAGATAAACTTGATCATAAACCCACAATCCATCGGATCTCGACAAACACATCGCAAAAAGAGTTACATCAAATAGATCTCCAAGAAGATCAAGGAGAACTTTTTATTGAGATTCAAAGAGAGAGAAGAAGCCATCTAGCTAATAACTATGGACCTGAAGGTCTATGGTAAACTACTCACAACTCATCGGAGAGGCCTTGGAGATGATGTAGAGGCCCTCCATGGTCGATTCCTGAAAGTGCTAGTTATTGACTAGAGGGGGGGTGAATAGGCGATTTTTATCAAAGTCTTCAAAACTTGGAAGTTTCGAAGACAAACAATAGAAATGACCTAATTGATATGCAGCGGAAGATAAACTGCAACAAGCAAGCCATAGTCAAGTATGCAATAATGTGAACGTACAAAGACTAATAGCAGCTGGGTAGTAAGGATCAGGATGGAAGATAGTACGAAGCCAATCAACGATAGTAGTCAAGCAATGAAGTCAAACAGATAAGACAAATAAGCAATGAGTTCACGAAGACAAACTCAAAGTAAAGGAGGGAAGGGATAGAACCAGTCACTTGTTGAAGACACATGATTTGTTGGACCAGTTCCAGTTGCTGTGACAACTGTACGTCTGGTTAGGGAGGCTGAGATTCAACTCAGAAGATCGCGTCTTCACCTTATTCCCCTTGAGCTAAGGACACACAGTCCTCACCCAATCACTCTGGTAAGTCTTCAAGGTAGACTTTCGAACCTTCACAGACTTCGTTCACCAGAGATCCACAATGACTCTTGGATGCTCAGAACGCAACGCCTAACCGGCTGGAGGATACACAGTCCTCAAGTGTAATAAGTCTTCAGGTCACACAGACAGAAAGACTTCAGTGATGCCTAACACTCTTTGGCTCTGGGTGTTTGGGCTTTGTCCTCGCAAGGATTTCTCTCTCAAAGGCTTCGAGGTGGGTTGCTCTCAAAATGATAAAAGCCGTAAACTAACTCTGAGCAGCCACCAATTTATGGTGTAGGGGGTGGGCTATTTATAGCCACAAGGCAACCCGACCTGATATGTCCAAAATGACCCTGGGTCACTAAGGAACTGACACGTGTTCCAACGGTCAGATTTCAAACTCACACGGCAACTTTACTTGGGCTACAAGCAAAGCTGACTCATCCAGCTCCGGATAAGATTTGCTCTCATTGTCTTCGCACGAAGACATAGGATTTGGGTTGAGCATCACTTCAGTCACTCTGACTTTGTTCACTTGGACCCCACTTAACAGTACGGTGGTTCCTATGACTCAACAAAGAAGAAAAGGAAACAACAAAACAACACAGTCTTCGCACTCCATAGTCTTCGCTCAATGTCTTCTCATGTCATAGTCTTCAATGTGAATATCTTCACATACCACCATTGTCTTCAATGTCTTCATACATTTTTAGGGGTCATCTCCGGTAGGTAAACCAAATCAATGAGGGACACTACCTGCGTTATCCTGCAATTCTCACAAACGCATTAGTCCCTCAACCAACTTTGTCATCAATACTCCAAAACCAACTAGGGGTGGCACTAGATGCACTTACAATCTCCCCCTTTTTGGTGATTGATGACAAACTGGTTGAAGTTTTCAACGGGAATAAAGTATGTGGAATTGTAAAGGATAGGGTATTGTCTTCATAAGAGGCAAGGGCTCCCCCTGAAGATGTGCATATAAGTAATTTGCTTTTGGAATGCAAATGCACATGGCAGGTTGTACTTGTGGAGATCCTCTTCAACTTATGAAGATAATTCATCATGCATGAAATGATATAACTTAAAGAATGACATGCATAATGGAAAATGGACGTCTACAGAATGATCTAAGTGCGGAATGATCTAAGTGCGGAAGTTATCATCCCACATGAAAGAGCAAATAAGTAGCAGACGACCATCAAGTTTAAGTGTTACAACTCAACGAACGAAATGTATCAAAAGCAAGAGTTGTAACCACTAGTCAAAATATAAAGCAACCGCCCATATGAACCTGCTTGAAGACTATCAAACTCATACGCTTCTCCCCCTTTTGTCAGTAATGACCAAAAAGGTTTGAAGACATAGAGCATCTACTCGTACTCATGAGGAGTAGTTGAAGCAGCAGGTTTGTCGTTGTCGTTTGGCGGTGCAGACGAATTTGGTGTTGTGTCGATGCGTGCAGAAGTAGGGGGTGGTGAAGTAGCATCGTCTTCATCATCGATCACATTTGCATTCACGGTTGCCGTGGAGGAAGAATAGTTAGAGTCTTCAAGGGATGGAGTTCGTTGTAGGACAACATTCCGTGGAGGAGTGGAGTCAAACTTGAATCTTTCAGTGAAGCCATCGTCTTGACGATCTGCTTCAGCACTGAGCAGGGTCAAACTCTTCCATGATCGCCGACAGGTTTCGTGAGTGACAAATGCATTCTTGGTGGCAAGATTGCGAATGCGATTTACATCCACCAAGAGACTTTGCATCTGACGCTTGAGCCAAAAATGATGCTTATCTTGTTTCTGATGCAGAGCCACAAGAAGTTCTCGGTCGATGAGGACCCGAGAGCGCTTCTTTGGCCTTTGAGCAATTGTGCTCTCAGTAGCTTCAGTTGGCGCACGATGAGGCAGACGAGTGTTTCCAGCCATCGGATAGACACGCGTGACAGCTTGGACTCCTTCCATAGGCTGAGTGAAGCTTTGATGTTCAGCATTTTGAAGACAAAGAGGCTTCTTCGCAGGCTCAGGGTATATGGCTTCAACTGACATATCAACCTCTGGTAGAAAGATCACATGATTGCGAGCAGAGGGCTGATAGTTGACAGCAGCGTGTTGCTTGATGAGGCGCATGACCCATGGAGCATAGAATTTCAGGCCAAAAAGGTCAGATCCAGATGCAGCCAGTTGCCTGATGAAGAAATCTTGTGCATTGAAGCTGATGCCATTCCGGATGTAAAAGAGCAATGTCTTCATGGCTCCTTCAAGTTTTGCAGCTGATGAATGTCCTTTGATAGGCCATAGAGTCCGCCTGATGATGTGATATATGGTGCGCGGCAGATACTCAAGGTCATCAACAAAGAACTCCTTTGGGTATTCAGCGTCATGTGGCAATGGCTTCATCATGCTCAACATCTGACTCATGTTGGGTTCAGGCTTATGGAAGATGCTCTCCAGTGCATTGCGGTGGTTTTGACAACCAGGTTCGTATAGCTCTCCGGGAGTGGATAGGCCTATGAGCTCAATGATGTCAAGAGCTTTGGCTTCATGATGAACATTTCCGGTCATCCACTCCAGAATCCATGTTTTTGTATCCCTGTTGTAGCCGCGAATGTGGAGGGTAGCATAGAATTGAAGCAAAAGTTCTTCATTCCAATGTTCTTTGTCTATCACAAAGCTGAGCAGACCAGCATCACGAAAGCAGTCAAGTGCTTCTTCTAAGCATGGCAGTCCAGCAATGGCTTCAGTGTCGATACGCATATGAGGGAAAATGCGCCCTTGATCATACAGAATGCAGGAGTAATAGCTTCGCTGCTGATGACTCCAGAAACAATCAGATGATATTCTTGGCCTTGAGTAGGGGTTCTTTGAGCTGTCAAAGAAGGTGTTGTGGCTTTTGAAGCCATTTGCATTGAAGGACCTGACAGATGTGGCAGTACCTGGAAACCTTGGCAGTCTTGGCTTTGGTTTCTGGACCTGAGGCCTATGCTCAATGTGATAATCAAACTGAGGACCAGAGACATTAGGCGGAGGACCAGAATGAGCCTTCTTACTGTGATTAGCTCGCCATGGTTGTATGCTTGCTCAATTGTATAGGGCCTTGGTGGCGAAACAGGAGCAGTGGCAGCAATAGTTGCTTCAGGTTGCACAACAGAAGCTTCAGGAGCAGTTGCAGCATTGACTTCTGGGATGTTGCTTGGGGCAGGCTCCACATTAGCTTCAGCCATGACTACGTCAGTGGCTTCATTTGTGTTGGTGGTGGCAGCCTCAACGTTTTCAACCTCCACTTGTTGAGCTGGAGGGTCTGGTACGGACACATTCACTTCAGGAACAACTTCTTTAGGAATGGGAGGAGTAGGGACACGATCTTCTTGATGTTCGTCATCGGCTGATGCAGCCGGATTGTCTTCATCAGCTTGGGCTTTAGACATGGAGACATTCACAGTTGGAGTGGCTTCTGAAAACACTTGACGTGCAACAGGTTGGTGGTGCACTTCTCCTTCTGGAACGCTCGGAAGAGGGACTTGAGGCCTTGGTCCTTTGCGAAGCCTTTGTAGAACAGGCGACGCCTTTGGAGATGGAGTAGGCAGGCTCGCATCCTCTTCAACTTGCACAGATGATGTGACTTGTTGTTGTTGGGGAGTACTAGGGGAGTCTTGTTGTTGCGGGCGATCAGCCCATGATGCATCCTGAGCAATTGACATTAGAGGACGACAAATGCTGATGATTTCGTTGTTTGTGAGAACAGGTGATGATACCACGTTGTGTTCAATCTGAGGAAGAACTTCATCATCTTCAACATTGTCATGGTGACCAATGTCTTCAGCAGCGATGGGATCAGCTGCTGGAATGTCTTCAGCTTCATGAGCCTCTGTGGAAGCAGGCTCGTGAACAATCATTCGTAGTTCTTGATTTGCAGATGCAGGGCGAACTACTGAGATAGGTTCAACAACAAGGGGCTCTATGGGAGCAGCCTGATTCTTCTTGGTCTTGCGCTTCTTCTTGGAGGGAGCAGCATCAGAGGCTTCTGAGGGTTTTCGTTTCCTGGCTTTAGCCTCTGCAACCCTCGTCTTCTTCTGTTCTGAAGCGGTTGATAGGGCCTTTGGCTTCGAGCCAGCCATGCTGCTTGGGAAGACTATGCGTGGTTCATCCTACCTTGAAGGTGCAGGTTGGACAGTGGATAGCTTCTTCTTCTTTGCAGCCATCCTGGGGTCGATGCCAGGACGACCAAGAGCCTTGCGCTTCTCAGCCTCATTGTAGGCAAGCACACACTTGTCAGCCAGATTCTTCATGCGCTCTCTAGAGCCTCGAGCTTCTTCACGCTTTTTGTGAAAGGCTTCTTTGAGCTCGTGCAACATGATCTTGAAATTTTTGACATCTTGCACGTTGAGCGTGGCCACATGCTTCTTGAACTGAGCCTTTTCATAGTCAATCTTGTGCTTCAGTTCAATGATGCGCTGAGCAATAGCTAGCTCAGAAGCAATAGCGCCATTGAAGGAGACGCTGAGGCCAATGGGAAGTTGCAAGTCATCAAAACTGAGATTTGGTGTGTCAAACCACTCATCAATGAAGTTATGGATGATTGCCACGTTAAAGAGAGGCAAATTATTGAAGATCTCTACTTCTTCCTTGGTCTTGATCAGTTGCTCAAGAGCATCATCTGCAAGATCGTCATCGCTGGACAGATCAATGTGCTCTTCACGCAAAATGGCAGCTGGAATCAATGTCTGATCAGTACTCTTGATGATTTTCTTTTTCTTCTCCGTCTTCTTGGAGATGCGTGAAAGATCTTCAGACTGCACACTGTCTTCAGGAGGTGCAGTGGCCAGTGGCTTCACATGAGAAGCTTTTGGAGGTGCAGCTGATGATGAAGCCTTAGTTTTCTTGGGCTTCTGCGGCCTTGGAGGAGGAGCAGGGGCTTCATCAGTATCAGCATCATTATCAGAATGATCCACTTTGGCACCTTGTACCAAGATGTATGAGATTAGGCCATCAAGGTTCGTGAAGGGGCCGATCTCATTTTCTTCAGCTTCACGTGTGCCGTCATTACGGGGAGCCGAGGGACTAGGATTGAAGTCTAATCCCCATGACTTTTTTTTCCTTTGCTGATGCCTTTGCATACTGGAAGTCTACCGTGAAGGGATTATCGTCACGACACTAGAGCAATGAGGATGGATCGGCATTTTCAGGATGTGGTCCACGGACAATACAAGGATAGAATTCTTGTGCAATAGCTTCAGCTTTGTTCTTGGGGGGAAGGCCTCGATAGAGAATATCACCCCAAGGACTCTTGATAGCATTTTTCTCAGCGTACTCCTGGGTCACGAACTTGTACTTGAACCATTGTTCAGCCCAATAGCTTCGAATCCATTGGATTCGGGTCTTGCGCTGATTATAATCCTCTTCGGGATCTGTCTTGTAGATTTCTGCTAGGTCATCAGGCAAATCTTTTGATGTTCCCCCTCGACGCTGTCTGCCATCCTTCCTTACTGATTTCTCTGCAACCATGAACTTCAAACTGAATGGCTTCAATATGTTCAAAGGCTTCAAGGGCTTTCGCTTGCTGGTCAAACAGGAACTAGCTTCAGGAGAGTTAGTGTGTTGCTGTAAGAATTCTGCAAACGAATGCAGACTATGAGAACCAAGGGATTCTCCCACGGACATGTACCTGTGACAGCATTAGAGATGCGAGGGAAGGGGAAGAGGTCATATGCATTCTCAGAAGATTTTGAAGATAAATCAGTTTGAAGACATTGACCTCATGTTGCGAAGACATTCACTTATATGTTGAGAGTTGGTTCCAGATTTGTACGAATCCGTGAATAAGTACAAGTGAGGAATCTAACTATATATGAAGCTTAAGTAAATATACTAGGCAGTATGAGATGCAGACAGAATAGATCTAACATTGGGTAGACAGAAACCAATTTTGGTGAATAGGATGAATCATTGCGGATCAAAAAGATGGTAAAAATAGAGTTATATTTACCACACGAAGAACTGCTAGATGGGATGAATAGGAGACCGAGCAGTTCAATCCACCGTGCCCTAACTTGGCGACGGAGGACACCTACGGCGGCGGCGGAGAGGACGATGCCCGCGGTCGGCGTGAGGACGGCGTCGGGGAAGTCACGGCAGCTAAGCGCTTCGTCGCCGGCGTCGTCGAGAGCTAGCGGTGGCGCTAGGGTTTTGACGAGGTGGAGAGGTGGAAGAAGGTTTTCTTGACCGCAGGGGACACGTATTTATAAGTAGGTGTGTGGCATAGCGCAATTACGCAGGTGCCCCTGCCTGTTCACATCCGTGGGACACGTGGCAAGCATGCAATATACTCAGAGTTGTCCCACGTTCCCACACCCGTCAAGTTTGTCGGATGGTTGTTTCGGCTTCTTCGGATTTCAACAATAAAGATGAATCATTTAAAAGGACTTGATGTTTGTCTCTGTGTCTTCTGCTGACAAGGATGCAGAGAAGACATTTGACAGTTTCAATAGAATGCATATGATTTGGACAGATAGAGTTTGAGATAGAAAGCATAGAGAGATTAGGGTCCGATCACATTCACTTAGTTCAAAAGATTCACAAATGAAGACATAGCAATAAGTGAATGATGTAGAGGACAGAACTAGTATATATATATGTGAAAGCAATCAACTCAACATAGTGAAGTAAATCATGAAGATAAGTTGAAAGTTGATGACAAATCAAATGCGAATATATTCAACAATAACGCCATGAGTGAAACACTTCAAACCAAGAAATTTGGTGGTGGCGTTACCCACCGTATAGGAAGTATTAAACCCAGACACGGTGCACAATTATCGTGGTGCTCCGAAGTCAAATTCCATGTTAATGTATTCACACTCAGAATGTAAGTCTTCATTGATTGAAGATATACTTTACTTCGTGTGTTGCACATCTAAGTCATCAACATGCATAAGTGTTAGGATGTGTGCCTGATCACAGGAAATTTGAGGATTCCAAGATATTTAGCTCACACCGTAACTTGCAAAACCTTTTCTCATCCAAGGGCTTTGTGAAGATATCTGCCAGTTGCTCTTCAGTGTTGACGTGAATGATGTCAATATCTTTCTTCATGACATGATCTCTGAGAAAATGATCACGAATTTCAATGTGCTTTGTCTTCGAGTGCTGGACTGGATTGTTGGCAATCTTGATGGCGCTTTCGTTGTCGCAGAAGAGAGGGACTTGCTTCAGATTGATGCCATAGTCCTTGAGAGTTTGCTGCATCCACAGAAGCTGAGTGTAGCAAGATCCAGCAGCAATGTATTCAGATTCAGCAGTTGAGAGTGATACACAGTTTTGCTTCTTTGAAGACCAACAGACAAGTGATCGTCCCAGAAAGTGACATGTGCCTGATGTAGACTTGTGATCGACCTTGTCACCTAATCAGCGTCCGAGAATCCAACCAGATCAAATCTTGAGCCCTTTGGATACCATAATCCGAGTGTTGGGGTGTAAGCCAAATATCTAAGAATTCGCTTCACAGCTAAGTGATGCGATTCCTTTGGTGCCGCTTGGAATCGAGCACACATGCAAACACTAAGCATAATATCTAGCCTAGATGCACATAGGTAAAGTAAAGAACCAATCATGGAGCTGTATACCTTTTGATCGAACTCTTTACCATTGTCGTCAGGACCAAGATGGTGTTTGGCTGGCATTGGCATCGTGTACCCTTTGCAATCTTGCATTCCAAACTTCTTCAGACAGTCTTTGAGATATTTTTCTTGAGATATGAAGACGCCATTCCTTTGCTGACGAATTTGAAGACCAAGGAAGAACTTCAGCTCACCCATCATGGACATCTGATATTGCTCTTGCATCATGTATCCAAACTCATCACTATACTTCTGGTTGGTGCAGCCGAAGATAATGTCATCCACATATATTTGGCACACAAACAATTCACCATCATATGTCTTCGTGAACAGTGTGGGATCGAGGGATCCAGGTTTGAAGCCTTTGCTCTTCAGGAAGTCTTTGATCGTATCATACCAAGCGTGAGGAGCTTGTTTGAGGCCATACAGTGCTCTGTTTAGTTTGTACACCATATTAGGATGTTTTGGATCTTCAAAGCCAGGTGGTTGAGCAACATACACTTCTTCTTCAATCTTGCCGTTGAGGAATGCACTCTTCACATCCATTTGATATAGCAAGATGTTGTGGTGATTAGCATAGGCTAGCAGTATGCGAATAGCTTCAAGCCTTGCTACAGGAGCAAATGTTTCATCGAAGTCAATTCCTTCAACTTGAGTATATCCTTGATCCACAAGACGTGCTTTGTTTCTGACGACTTGACCATGCTCATCTTGCTTGTTTTGATATATCCATTTAGTGCCAATAATGTTATGCTTGTGAGGGTCAGGGCGCTTGACAAGTTCCCAAACATTATTCAGCTTGAACTGTTGAAGTTCTTCTTGCATGGCTTGAATCCATTCAGGTTCCATAAAGGCTTCAACAACTTTCTTGGGTTCTGATATTGATACAAATGAAAAATGCCCACAGAAATTTGCTAACTGTGTTGCTCTTGAGCGAGTAAGTGGACCAGGTGCATTGATGCTATCAATTATCTTCTCAATCTGTACTTCATTTGCAACATGAGGATGAACTGGACAAGGACCTTGCTCATGCTGATCATTGTCATCATTGGGAGGATTGTCTTCGGTCTGAGCATTGTCTTCAGGTTGGTTTGGTGCAGAAATGATAAGTTCCTCTTCAGGATGTGCTTCAGAAGGCGTGATTTCACCAGTTCCCATCAGCTTGGTAGATTCGCTGGGAGGAGCTTCATCTAATGTCCTTGGCAGGAGCTCTCGTTGTGAACCATTGGTTTCATCAAATCGCACGTCCATAGTTTCAACGATTTTGTAGTGAAAGAGGTTGAAGACTCTGTAAGAGTGCGAGTCCTTTCAATAACCGAGCATGAAGCCTTCGTGAGCTTTAGGTGCAAATTTTGACTTGTGATGGGGATCCTTGATCCAGCACCTAGCACCAAAGACTCTGAAGTAGCTGACATTTGTCTTCTTGCCAGTGAGGAGCTCATAGGATGTTTTGCTCAGAAGCTTGTGGATGTAGACACGGTTGATGATGTGACAGGCTGTATCAATAGCTTCAGGCCAGAACTTTCTTGGTGTCTTGTACTCATCGAGCATTGTTCGAGCCATCTCAATGAGGGTTCTGTTCTTGCGCTCTACAATGCCATTTTGCTGAGGTGTGTATGGAGCAGAAAACTCATGAGTGATTCCCATTGTATCTAGATAAAGATCAAGCCCGGTATTCTTGAATTCAGTGCCGTTATCACTTCTGATATGCTTGATCTTGACGCCATAATTGTTCATGGCTCGATTGGAAAATCGTCTGAAGACATCTTGTACTTCAGTCTTGTAGAGAATTATGTGCACCCATGTGTATCTTGAGTTGTCATCAACAATAAAGAAGCCATAGAGACAAGCTGTTGTTGTGAGGGTAGAGTAGTGAGTAGGGCCAAATAAGTCCATGTGTAGCAGCTCGAAGGGTTGATATGTCGTCATGATTGTCTTCGAGGGGTGCTTCGCCCTAGTCATCTTTCCAGCTTCACAGGCACCACACAAATGATCTTTCTTGAACTTGACACCTTCGATGCCTATGACATGCTTCTTCTTGACGAGTGTGTGTAAGTTCCTCATGCCAGCATGCCCCAGCCTCTGATGCCAGAGCCAGCATTCTGAAGCTTTTGCAAGAAGACATACGGCAAGCTGTGGACCTGCTGAGAAATCTACCATGTATAGATCATCTTTCCTATACCCTTCAAAGACTAGAGACTTGTCAGATTCCATTAGTACAAGGCAACGATATTTTCCAAATAGCACAATCATGTTCAAGTCACAAAGCATTGAGACAAACATTAAGTTGAACCCAAGGGATTCAACAAGCATCACTTTATCCATGTGTTGATCCTTCGAGATTGCACCTCTACCTAGACCCAATACCTTGCTTTTACCAGTGTCAGCAAATGTGATTTGACTCTTGTCGGATGGACGTAAGGTTGAGTCCATGAGAAGACTTCGATCACCAGTCGTATGATTAGTGCATCCGCTGTCGATAATCCATTCTGAAGCACGAGGTGTCATACCCTAGAGTGTAGTTAGGAGGATAGGCTTCACAAGGTATGTTGTGAAGCATAAGCATTTGACGCACACTAGGATTATCACAGCTTAGATCAAGGTTAGAACACACAGTATGACAGGTAAATGATTCGTATGTGGAATACATAGTAAGTCATTTTATCGAGCGTCCCTTCATGTGTTTTAGGTCCCCAGCAATAGTATCGGACGCCTTTGATTGCTGGCTGGAGACCATATTCTGCAAAAGAGAGTTAATTCTTCTTCACCACCCACATCTTCAGGGGTGGCTTAGAAGAAATGAGTCTAAGTGCAGCATCTGAGAATTTCGGCTTTGAAGCCCTAGCAAATAGCCTTGCAGGAGATGAATGATACTCATATGAATAAGCAGAAAAGTTCTTAGACCTATGAACATGGAGGTTTGAGGACACACGTTCATATTCATACGTTTGAGCACGATTTCCCCACAAAACATTGGCGTTAGGGTGACTCAAGTGAGTCCTGTATTCGTATGAAGCCGTTGGACCATATGATGCCTTTAGTCTGGGGTTTGTCTTCTTCCCTGGTGGTGTCATGATGACATTCACTTGAAGATTCTCAAGACAGCTTTTGGGAACCCAGATCTTCTTCATAGGTGGTCCATTCCTGCAGTTAGTACCAATATACCTGGCAAACACTTCACCATTCTGATTTTTGAACAGTTTATAGTTTGCATCAAAGGATTCATCAATGATAATAGGATCAGCACAGGTAAAGCCAGATAAAGTGGATGGATCCACTGAAGGTTCCTTTGCAGCAACCCATGTGGTTTTGGGATACTGCTCAGGCTTCCAGTAGGAACCATCAGCATTCATTTTCCTCTCGAATCCAACACCCTCTTTCCTAGGGTTTCGGTTCAGAATCTGCTTTTTGAGGACATCACAAAGTGTCTGATGTCCTTTCAGACTTTTATACATCCCTGTTTCAAGCAATGTCTTCAACCTAGCATTTTCATCAGCAATAGCAGTGGTATCCTCCGTAGAGGGGTTAGTTTCCACATCAGTAGTTGAAGACAATGCAACAGCAGCGGCATTGGAACATTCAGCAACAGAGGTAGCGTTATCACGCTCAATGCATATTAAACATGGTGGTTCAAATCCATCCTGAGCGGAACTGATCTGTTGAGTGCGAAATGACTCATTCTCTTTTTGAAGATCTTCATGAGTCGCTTTCAATTTCTCAAGCTCTTGCTTCCTTTGAAGATAATCATAGTAGAGCCTTTCATATGTGGTTGAAAGCATCTCATGAAGACTTTCAAGTTCTTGGTACTTAGCATGAAGATTTTTTATGTCTTCTACTAAGGACTGTGAACGTGTCATTTCCGCGTCCAACAGGTCATCACTTTTGTCTAACAGTTTTTGAGTATGTCCCATAGCCCTTTGTTGTTCAGTAGCAATTTTAGCAAGTGTTTTGTAGCTGGGTTTGGATTCACAATCAGAGTCATCTTCACTTGATGTTTGAAAGTAAGCATCGCGTGATTTTACCTTGGCACCACGTGCCATGAAGTAGTAGGTGGGAGCAGGATCGTCCATGTCATCAGCTTCAGCGTTGGTGTGGAAGTCATTGTCTTCAGTGTTGAAGATGGACTTGGCAACATAGGCTGTGGCTAGAGCCACACTTGCAATGCCAGGGTTGGACTCTTCTTCAGACTCCACCTCCACCTCCTCAGAAGCAGACTCCTCCTCTGAATCCATTTCCTTGCCAACAAAAGCACGAGCCTTGCCAGATGAGCTCTTCTTATGTGATGAAGACCTTGATGAGGACTTAGAAGAAGACTTTGAAGATTTCTTCTTCTTCTTGTCATCAGAATCATATTCCTTGCTATACTTCTTCTTCTTCTCATTGTCCCACTGAGGACACTCAGAGATATAGTGTCCAGGTTTCTTGCACTTCTGACATGTTCTCTTCTTCTTGTCATGGGTGGAAGCTTCATCATTTCTTGAGCTAGATCGTGAAGACTTTCTGAAGCCCTTCTTCTTGGTGAACCTCTGGAACTTCTTCACAAGCATGGCAAGTTCCTTTCCAATATCTTCAGGATCATCAGAACTGCAGTCAGATTCTTCTTCAGATGAGGAAACCACTTTTGCCTTCAAGGCGCGAGTTCGGCCATAATTGGGACCATAGATATCTCTTTTCTCAGAAAGCTGGAACTCATGTGTGTTGAGCCTCTCAAGTATATCAGACGGGCCGAGTGTCTTGATGTCAGGACGTTCTTGTATCATGAGGGCAAGGGTGTCAAATGAGCTGTCAAGTGATCTCAGTAGTGTCTTGACGATTTCATGCTTGGTAATCTCAGTGGCGCCAAGAGCCTGAAGCTCATTTGTGATGTCGGTGAGGCGATCAAACGTGAGCTGGACATTTTCATTGTTGTTTCTTTTGAAGCGGTTGAAGAGATTGCGAAGAACACTGATCCTCTGGTCTCTCTGTGTAGAGACGCCTTCGTTGACCTTGGATAGCCAGTCTCAGACTAGCTTTGACGTTTCCAGAGCACTCACACGGCCATACTATCCTTTGGTCAGATGACCACAGATGATGTTCTTTGCAGTGGAGTCTAGTTGAATGAACTTCTTGACATCAGTACGGGTGACACCTTCACCAGTTTTGGGAACGCCATTCTTGACGACATACCAGAGGTCGACATCAATGGCTTCAAGATGCATGCACATCTTATTCTTCCAGTAGGGATATTCAGTTCCATCGAACACGGGACAAGCAGCGGAGAGTTTGATTATCCCTGCAGTCGACATAGCTAAACTCCAGGTGGTTAAACCGAATCACACAAAACAAGGGAGTACCCTGCTCTGATACCAATTGAAAGTGCTAGTTATCGACTAGAGGGGGGGTGAATAGGCGATTTTTATCAAAGTCTTCAAAACTTGGAAGTTTTGAAGACAAACAATAGAAATGACCTAATTGATATGCAGCGGAAGATAAACTACAACAAGCAAGCCATAGTCAAGTATGCAATAATGTGAATGTACAAAGACTAATAGCAACTAGGTAGTAAGGATCAGGATGGAAGATAGTATGAAGCCAATCAACGATAGTAGTCAAGCAATAGAGTCAAACAGATAAGACAAATAAGCAATGACTTCACGAAGACAAACTCAAAGTAAAGGAGGGAAGGGATAGAACCAGTCACTTATTGAAGACACAGGATTTGTTGGACCAGTTCCAGTTCCTGTGACAACTGTACGTCTGGTTAGGGAGGCTGAGATTCAACTCAGAAGACCGCGTCTTCACCTTATTCCCCTTGAGCTAAGGACACACAGTCCTCGCCCAATCACTGTGGTAAGTCTTCAAGTTAGACTTCCGAACCTTCACAGACTTCGTTCACCGGCGATCCACAATGACTCTTGGATGCTTAGAACGCGACGCCTAACCGGCTGGAGGATACACAGTCCTCAAGTGTAATAAGTCTTCAGGTCACATAGACAGAAAGATTTCAGTGATGCCTAACACTCTTTGGCTCTAGGCATTTGGGCTTTGTCCTCCCAAGGATTTCTCTCTCAAAGGCTTCGAGGTGGGTTGCTCTTAAAACGACAAAAGCCGTAAACTAACTCTGAGCAGCCACCAATTTATGGTGTAGGGGTGGGCTATTTATAGCCACAAGGCAACACGACCTGATATGTCCGAAATGACCCTGGGTCACTAAGGAACTGACACGTGTTCCAACGGTCAGATTTCAAACACACACGGCAGCTTTACTTGGGCTACAAGCAAAGCTGACTCATCCAGCTCTGGATAAGATTTGCTCTCATTATCTTCGCACGAAGACATAGGATTTGGGTTGAGCATCACTTCAGTCACTCTGACTTTGTTCACTTGGACCCCACTTAACAGTACGGTGGTTCCTATGACTCAACAAAGAAGAAAAGGAAACAACGAAACAACACAGTCTTCGCGCTCCATAGTCTTCGCTCAATGTATTCTCATGTCATAGTCTTCAATGTGAATATCTTCACATACCACCATTGTCTTCAATGTCTTCATACATTTTTAGGGGTCATCTCCGGTAGGTAAACCGAATCAATGAGGGACACTACCTGCGTTATCCTGCAATTCTCACAAACGCATTAGTCCCTCAACCAACTTTGTCGTCAATACTCCAAAACCAACTAGGGGTGGCACTAGATGCACTTACAATTCCCCCTCCGGCTGAGTGCCAGCGAAGGCTCCATGGTGGGATCTCGCAGATACAGAAGGTTGCGGTGGTGGAAATAGTTTTTCGTGGTGCTCCTGGATGTTTTCGGGGACCGTGGATATATATAGGAGGAAGAAGTATGCCGGTCAATGCTCGAGGGCCCCACGAGGGTGGGGGGCGCGCCCACCCCCTTAGGTCATGCCGGGCACCCTCGTGGCCACCTTGTTCGCTTCTTGACGTCCACTCCAAGTCTCCTGGATTGCGTTTGCTCCAAAAAGATCGCTCCCGAAGGTTTCATTCCGGTTGGACTCCATTTGATATTCCTTTCCTTCGAAACACTGAAATAGGCAAAAGAAAAACGGCAATTCGGGTTGGGCCTCCGGTTAGTAGGTTAGTCCCAAAAATAATATAAAAGTGTAGAGTAAAGCCCATAAACATCCAAAACGGGTAATATAATAGCATGGAACAATCAAAAATTATAGATACGTTGGAGACGTATCAAGCACCCCCAAGCTTAATTCCTGCTCATCCTCGAGTAGGTAAATGATAAAAATAGAATTTTTGATGTGGAATGCTACCTAGCATAATTCTCAATGTTAGTTTCTTTATTGTGGCATGATTGTTCAGATCCAAATGATTCAAGATAAAAGCTTATAAAACATAAAAATAGTAATACTTGAAGCATACTAACAAATAATCATGTCTTATCAAAATAGCATAGCCAAAGAAAGCTTATCCCTACAAAATCACATAGTTAGCCCATGCTTCATTTTCATCACACAAAATACTCCCATCATGCATAACCCCGGTTTCAGCCAAGCAATTGGTTCATACTTTTTAACGCGCTTCAGCTTTTTCAAGTCTTATGCAATACATGAGCGCAAGCCATGGACATAGCACTATATGTGGTATATGGTGGTTGTTGTGAAGACAAAAAGGGAGAAGATAGTTTCACATCAACTAGGCGTATCAACGGGCTATGGAGATGCCCATTAATAGATATCAATGTGAGTGAGTAGGGTTTGCCATGCAACGGATGCACTAGAGCTATAAATATATGAAAGCTTAACAAAAGAAACTAGGTGGGTGTGCATCCAACTTTCTTGCTCACAAAGTCCTAGGGCGTTTCGAGGAAGCCCATCATTGGAATATACTCCCTCTATAAACTAATATAAGAGCGTTTAGATTATTAAAGTAGTGATCTAAACACTCTTATATTAATTTACGGAGGGAGTACAAGCCAAGTTCTACGATGAAAAATTCCCACTAGTATATGAATGTGACAACATAGGAGACTCTCTATCATGAAGATCATGGTGCTACTTTGAAGCACAAGTGTGGAAAAGAGATAGTAGCATTGTCCCTTCTCTCTTTTCTCTCATTTCATTTTTTTCTTTCCTTTTTTTTCTTTTCTTTCTTTTTCTTTTTTTTTGTTTGGTAGGCTTCTTTGGCCTCTCTTTTTTTGTATGGGCTTCTTTGGCCCATTTTATTTTTATAAACTCCGAAGTCTCATCCCGACTTGTGGGGGAATCATAGTCTTCATCATCCTTTCCTCACTTGGGACAATGCTCTAATAATGAAGATCATCACACTTTTATTGATTTACAACTCAAGAATTACAACTCAATACTTAGAACAAAATATGACTCTATGTGAATGCCTCCGGTGGTGTACCGGGATATGCAATGAATCAAGAGTGACATGTATGAAAAATTTCGAAGGTGGATTTGCCACAAATACGATGTCAACTACATGATCATGCAAAGAGCAATATGACAATGATGGAGCGTGTCATACTAAACGGAATCGTGGAAAGTTGCATGGCAATATATCTCGGAATGGCTATGGAAATGCCATAATAGGTAGGTATGGTGGATATTTTGAGGAAGGTAAATAATGGGTGGATGGTACCGGCGAAGGTTGCGCGGCATAATAAAGGCTAGCAAAGTGGAAGGGTGAGTGTGCGTATATCCATGGACTCACATTAGTCATAAAGAACTCATATACTTATTGCAAAAGTCTACTTGCCCTCGAAGCAAAGTACTACTACGCATGCTCCTAGGGGAAGGGTTGGTAGGAGTTAACCATCGCGCGATCCCGACCTCCACTCATAAGGAAGGCAATTAAAAGAGCACCCCATGCAACAAATTTGTCACACAACTTTTACCATACGTGCATGCTACGGGACTTGCCAACTTCAACACAAGTATTTCTCAATTTCATAATTACCCGACTAGCATGACTCTAACATTACCACCTTTATATCTCAAAACAATTATCAAGCATCAAATTGATCATAGTTTTTAATGCACTTTCTATGATAGTTTTTATTATACCCAACTTGGATGCTCATCATTCTAGGACCAAATTTATAACCATAGCAAATACCATGCTGTTCTAAAAGACTCTCAAAATAATATAAGTAAAGCATGAGAGATCAACAATTTCTTCAAAATAAAGCCACCGCCGTGCTCTAGAAAATATAAGTGAAGCACACAGAGCAAAACTATCTAGCTCAAAAGATATAAGTAAAGCACATAGAGTATTCTAATAAATTATAAATCATGTGGGTCACTCCCAAAAGGTGTGTACTGCAAGGATGATTGTGTTAAACTAAAAAGCAAAGACTCATATCATACAAGACGCTCCAAGCAAAACACATATCATGTGGCGAATAAAAATATAGCTCCAAGTAAAGTTACCGATAGACGAAGACGAAAGAGGGGATGCCTTCCGGGGCATCCCCAAGCTTAGGATTTTGGTTTTCCTTGAATATATTGGGGTGCCATGGGCATCCAAGCTTAGGCTATTGCCACTCTTTATTCCATAGTCCATCAAATCTTTACCCAAAACTTGAAAACTTCACAACACAAAACTCAACAGGAAATCTCATAAGCTCCGTTAGTGCAAGAAAGAAAAACCACCACATAAGATACTGTAATTAACTCACTCTTTCTTTATTTATTTTGGTATTGAAGCTACTGTATTCCAACTTATCTATGGTTCAT
>NC_041386.1:691533385-691544583 GCF_002162155.2 Triticum dicoccoides
ATACTAGCCATAGATGCATCAAAATAAGCAAACAACACACTAAAAACAGAATTTGTCAAAAATGGAACATTCTGTAGCAATCTGTAACTTTCGAATACTTCTAGAACTCAAACAATCCTATAAAAATAGGAAGTCCTAGGAAATTTGTCTATTGATCTACCTCAAAAAGAATCAACGCAAAAGCAAGTTTCTGTGATTTATTAGATTTTTTCTCGTGCGTGCAAAGTTTCTGTTTTTCAGCAGAATCAAATTAACTATCACCGTAAGTTATCCTATAGGTTCTACTTGGCACAACCACTAATTAAAACATGAAAACACATCTAAACAGCAGCTACATGAAATATTTATTACTAAACAGAAGCAAAAATCAAGAAACAAAAATAAAATTGGGTTGCCTCCCAACAAGCGATATCGTTTAATGCCTTTTTAGCTAGGCATTGAGATTTCAATGATGCTCACATGAAAGACAAGAATTGAAGCATAAAGAGAGCAACATAAAACATGTGACAAACAAACTTAAGTCTAACATACTTCCTATGCATAGTTTTTTTATAAGCAAACAAATTACCAAGGCAAGCAAAAACTAGCATATGCAAGGAAGAAGACGATTGCAATCTCAACATGAAGAGAGGTAATTTAGTAACATGAAAATTTTCTACAACCATATTTTCCTCTCTCATAATAATTACATGTAGGATAATAAGCAAATTCAACAACATATCTATCACATAACATATTCTCAACACGATCCACATGCATGCAAAGTTGACACTCTTCCAATATAGTAGTATTAACATTAACTAAAGTCATGACCTCTCCAAACCCACTTTTATCAAAAACTTCATAAGCTTGAACATTATCCAAATATGTGGGATCTAAACTGACACTCTTCCAAACCCACTTTCAGTATTATTGCAAACATTATTATCAATCTCATATTCATCATGGGGCTTAAATAAAATTTCAAGATTATAAGAAGAATCACCCCAATCATGATCATTGCAACAAGTAGTAGACATAGCAAAACTAGCATCCCCAAGCTTAGGGTTTTGCATATTATTAGCACAATTGACATCAAGGAAATTTATAGTAAAATCATTGTAATCATGCTTTTTCTTCAAGGAGCTATCAAGTATAGGTGCAATAGCAATGATCTCATGTTTAACATAAGGAACTATAGCAAATTCATCTTCATAAATATTGGCATCATGGCCACAAGAATAGCAAGCATCATGTTCATCAAGGGATATTTCAATCAAATCACCAGAATCATAATTATTTATAGATTCATGCATATCATTATTTTCTTCCAAAGCAAGGGTCATTCTCTCAATAAATTCCTTAACATAGACATTATGATCACACTTTTCATAGAAATATTTAAGTATGTCGGAATTTTCAGATTTGTAGAGAGTAATATTACACTTTTCAATCAAAGAAGCAACTTCATGAGCACCCTTAAAGACGACAAATTCTTTAATTTGTTTGATATATCATAGTAACTATAAACATCCCTTGCATAAGAAGACAAGATTTCATTATCATTAAACTCACATAGGTAGGGAAGGTGTTTTTTAGGGTTCTTAGAGCAACAAGTAAAATCATAAATTTCACAAAGATTCCAAGCATAGCAAAGCAAACTATTTATGTGATACCATAAGAGCTTCCCCTTTTCAGACAAACGATCACACACAAAATGAGCATGCACATCTAAAGATTTCCCATCAACTAGGCTAGTTGGGGTTTCAGCACGAGCGCATAAGGATCGAAGATGATCCAAGTAGAACACTTTAAGTGAATCCATATCAATAGATTTTTAGCAAGAAAAGATGCAAGCACATAGAAGGAACATGGAGACACAAGCAAACATAAGATCGAACGGAAGAAGGGCGAATAAAACGGCAAAGGTGAAGTGGGGGAGAGGAAAACGAGAGGCAAATGGCAAATAATATAATTCGAGGGAGATGAGTTTGTGATGGGTACTTGGTATGTCTTGACTTGAGCGAAGACCTTCCCAGCAACACTGCCAGAAATCCTTCTTGCCACCTCTTGAGCATGCGTTGGTTTTCCCCTTGAAGAGGAAAGGGTAATGCAGCAAAGTAGCGTAAGTATTTACCTCAGTTTTTGAGAACCAAGGTATCAATCCAGTAGGAGGCTCCTTAAAAGTCCCACGCACCTACACAAACAAACAAGAACCTCGCAACCAACATGATAAAGGGCTTGTTAATCCCTTCATAGTAACTTGCAAAAGTGAGATCTGATAGAGATAATAAGATAAGATAAGTATTTTTGGTAATTTTATGATATAGATTGGAAAATAAAAGATGCAAATAAAAGTAGATGGAAAACTTGTATGATAAAAGATAGACCCGGGGGCCATAGGTTTCACTAGTGGCTTCTCTCAAGATAGCATAAGTATTACGGTGGGTGAACAAATTACTGTCGAGCAATTGATAGAAAATTGCATTGTTATGAGATTATCTAAGCATGATTGATACGTCTCCAACGTATCTACGTTTCCAAACACTATTGCCCTTGTTTTGGACTCTAACTTGCATGATTTGAATGGAACTAACCTGGACCGACGTTGTTTTCAGCAGAACTGCCATGATGTTGTTTTATGTGTAGAAAACAAAAGTTCTTGGAATGTCCTGAAAATCCATGGAGGCACTTTTTGGAATTAATAAGAATTTCTGGGCAAAAGAAATACACCAGGGGGTCCAGGGCCTGTCCACGAGACAGGGGGGCGCCCCCCTGTAGGGCGCGCCCCCTATCTCGTGAGCCCCCTGGACCTCCACCGACCTCAACTCCAACTCCATATATTCCTTCTCGCGGAGAAAAAAATCAAGGAGAAAGTTCCATCGCGTTTTACGACACGGAGCCTCCGCCAAGCACTAATCTCTCTCGGGAGGGCTGATCTGGAGTCCGTTCGGGGCTCCGTGGAGGGGGATTCACCGCCGTCGTCATCATGAACCATCCTCCATCACCAATTTCAAGATGCTCACCGCCGTGAGTGAGTAATTCCATCGTAGGCTTGCTGGACGGTGATGGGTTGGATGATATTTACCATGTAATCAAGTTAGTTTTGTTAGGGTTTGATCCCTAGTGTCCACTATGTTCTGAGATTGATGTTGCTATGACTTTCCTATGCTTAATGCTTGTCACTAGGGCCCGAGTGCCATGATTTAAGATCTGAACCTATTATGTTTTCATGAATATATGTGTGTTCTTGATCCTATCTTGCAAGTCTATAGTCACCTATTATGTGTTATGATCCGACAACCCCGAAGTGACAATAATGGGGATACTTCTCGGTGATGACCGTAGTTTGAGGAGTTCATGTATTCACTATGTGTTAATGCTTTGGTCCAGTTCTCTATTAAAAGGAGGCCTTAATATCCCTTAGTTTCCACTAGGACCCCGCTGCCACGGGAGGGTAGGACAAAAGATGTCATGCAAGTTCTTTTCCATAAGCACGTATGACTATTTACGGAATACATGCCTACATTACATTGATGAATTAGAGCTAGTTCTGTGTCACCCTATATTATAGCTATTACATGAGGAATCGCATCCGGCATAATTATCCATCACTGATCCATTTCCTACGAGCTTTTCATATATTGTTCTCAGCTTATTTACTTTTCCGTTGCTACTGTTACAACTGCTACAAAACCCCAAAAACATTTATCTTTACTTTTGCTACTGTTACCATTAATATCATACTACTTTGCTACTAAATACCTTGCTGCAGATACTAAGTTATCCAGGTGTGGTTGAATTGACAACTCAACTGCTAATACTCAAGAATATTCTTTGGCTCCCCTTGTGTCGAATCAATAAATTTGGGTTGTACTTCACCCTCGAAAGCTGTTGCGATCCCCTACACTTGTAGGTTATCAAGACTAATTTTTGGCGCCGTTGCCGGGGAGCATTGCTCTATTCTCTGAGTCACTTGGGATTTATATCTGTTGATCACGATGAAGAACTTGAAAGATGCTAAAACCAAGATTTTGCCCTCAACTACGAGGGGAGATAAGGAACTGACATCTAGCTCTGCACTAGATTCTGCTTCTGTTATTAGTAGGCTTGCGACACCTAAACCTACTACTACTATGAATTCTGATATGTCGCATGTTATTGATGATGCCACTTATGCTATGCATGATGAAACTACTTCTGTGCGTGATACTACTTTGTCATTAGGTGAATTTCTATATGAACAACTTGCTAGAGTTAGGGGGAATGAAAATATTGAAGATGTTAATGTTTATGATAGTGATGATGAAGGTTCTCCCAATGATTATGTATTGCCTGTTGCTCCGAAGGGTTATGTTATGAATGAAGAAGCTGATAGGGAATTCTTTGCTTGCAATGATAGATATGATCTTAAGAAAGTATTAGCTAAATGGAAGCAGCAGTCTCTTAATGCTAGAATGAAACCTGACCCTGCTTTTGCTACTTCACCTATCTGTGTTACTGATAAGGATTATGAATTCTCTGTTGATCCTGAGATTATTACTTTAGTTGAATCTGATCCTTTTTATGACCTTGAATCTGAAACTGTTGTGGCACATCTTACCAAGTTGAATGATATAGCTACCCTGTTTACTCATGATGAGAAGTCTCGCTATTTTTATATCCTGAAGATATTTCCGTTCTCATTAAAGGGTGATGCTAAAACTTGGTATAATTCTCTTGCTCCTGGTTGTGTGCGTAGTCACCAGGATATGATTTATTACTTCTCTGCTAAATATTTCCCTGCTCATAAGAAACAAGCTGCCTTGCGGGAAATATATAATTTTGTGCAAATCAAAGAAGAGAGTCTCCCACAAGCTTGGGGGAGGCTTCTCCGGTTACTTAATGCTTTGCCTAATCATCCTCTCAAGAAAAATGAAATACTTGACATCTTTTATAATGGACTAACCGATGCTTCCAAGGACTACTTGGATAGTTGTGCTGGTTGTGTTTTTAGGGAAAGAACAGTTGACGAAGCTGAAATATTATTGAATAATATGTTGACTAATGAAAATAATTGGACTCTTCCTGAGCCAATTCCTGAAGCAATCCCTGAACCAATTGAGCCAATTCCTGAACCTATTCCTAAACCTACTCCGAAGAAGAGAGGTGTTTTATTTCTCAGTCCTAAAGATATGCAAGAGGCAAAGAAATCAATGAAAGAAAAAGGTATTAAAGCTGAAGATGTTACGAATTTACCACCTATTGAAGAAATACATGGTCTTAATATACCGCCTGTTGAAGAACCACATTGTCTTGATAACCCGACACAGGTAGTAAAGGTAAATTCTCTCTATAGATATGATAAAGTTGAAATCCCCTCTACTAAATTTCATAGCCCTTGCTTAGATTAATTTGATGACTTTATGGCTAGACAAGAAAGTTTTAATGCTTATGTTGGTAGAGAGTTAAAGAATAATGCTTTCGAGATAGAACGTGTAAGTGATAATCTGGCTAGAGTTAAAGATGAACTTCACCTCGTTAGAAAATATACTTCCATGGTTGCTACTCAAGCTAAGCAAGTTCTTAAAGCTCAAAATGATTTGCTTGATGAATTAAATAATAACAATGACTTTGCTGTTAGAGTGGCTACTAGAACTGGTAGAATGACTCAGGAACCTTTGTATCCTGAAGGCCACCCTAAGAGAATCGAGCAAGATTCTCAGATAAATAATTTAGAGGCACCTAGTTCTTCCAAAAAGAAGAAAAAGAAAAATGATAGGACTTTGCATGCTTCTAGTGATCCTGCTGTAGACACACCTGAGAATCCCAATGATATTTCTATCTCTGATGCTGAAACACAATCAGGTGATGAACATGAACCTAGTGATAATGATAATGATAATGTTCATGTTGATGATCAACCTAGCAAAAACATTGATGTAGATATTGAACCTGTTGTTGATCTTGATAACCCACAATCAAAGAATCAACATTATGATAAGAGAGATTTTGTTGCTAGGAAGCACGGTAAAGAAAGAGAACCATGGGTTCAAAAACCCATTCCCTTTCCTCCTAAACCATCCAAGTCAAAGGATGATGAGGATTTTGAGCGCTTTGCTGAAATGATTAGACCTATTTTCTTACGCATGCGCTTAACTGATATGCTTAAAGTAAATCCTTATGCTAAGTATATGAAGGATATCATTACAAACAAAAGAAAGATACCAGAAGCTGAAATTTCCACCATGCTTGCTAATTACACTTTTAAGGGTGAAATACCAAAGAAACTTGGAGATCCAGGGGTACCGACTATACCATGCTCCATTAAAAGATACTATGTTAAAACTGCTTTATGTGATCTTGGAGCCGGTGTTAGTGTTATGCATCTCTCTTTATATCGTAGACTTGAATTGAATAAGTTGACACATACTGAAATATCTTTGCAAATGGCTGATAAATCAACTACTATACCTGTCGGTATTTGTGAGGATGTGCCTGTTGTGGTTGCAAATGTTACTATCTTAATGGACTTTGTTATTCTTGATATTCCCGAGGACGATAGTATGTCTATTATCCTTGGTAGACCTTTTTTGAACACTGCAGGGGCTGTTATTGATTGCAACAAAGGCAATGTCACTTTTCATGTTAATGGTAATGAGCATACGGTACACTTTCCGAGGAAACAATCTCAAGTTCATAGCATCAATTTTATTGAAAAAGTTCCAACTATTATTTTTGGAGGTTTTGAATTTTCTCTCCCTGGTGTCAAGAAAAAGTATGATATTCTTATTGTTGGGGATTTCCATATCCCCATTGAGGTAACTTAGTGTTATTTGAAATTTCTCCGGTTCCGGGCTATTCGGAATGAGTTTGTTAACAAGACTTGATCAACCTTGTTAGTGGGTTCATTTTGACAATCACGAGATGGATGAAACTAGAAGGCACAACCTTCTGTACCCTCTTTTTACTTTCTGTTATTTAGATTAAATAAAGAAAAAATAGTATTATCCATGCTAGTTTAAATTCCTTTTTCTAGTTTTATTCTTGTGTGCTTGATAAACCTTGAGAAAAAAAATCAAAAAATTAGTTAGTTTAGTTTCCATGCTTATAGTAGAAATTAAAATGAAAACCCAAAAAGATTTCTAGTTCTTCTTCTTTCTTGTTGGGAGCTTTCCCGTGTAAATAGTTTTATTTTCTTTTCTTTCCTTTGGGGGTCGAGAAGACCATATTGAAAATGTTTAGTGGCTCTCATATGCATGATTATTTATTTAACTTAGAGCCCATATTACTTGTCTTCTCTCTTGAGTTGAATGCTTGCAGATTCTAGCTTAGTCCAATGCACGTGCACTCTTATTATTATACACATCATTCGGTCGTGCAAGTGAAAGGCAATAATGACGATATATGATGGACTTATTGGGATGAGAGGAGCTGGTATGAACTCGACCTATCTTGTTTTTGTAAATATGATGAGTTCATCGTTTCTGAGTCAGCTTATTATGAAGTAAACATATTTGCAATGATATTTAGAGATTATAGTTGCTTGTGCCATGCTTGATTAGCTTTGAGTTATAATGGTTTACCTTGCGTGCCAACATGCTATTAGAATGATTATGATGTGGTATGATGGGATGGTATCCTCCTTTGAATGAATTGAGTGACTCGACTTGGCACATGTTCACACATGTAGTTGAATCAAATCAACATAGCCTTCATGATATTTATGTTCATGGTGGATTATATCCTACTCATGCTTTTACTCGGTATAATTTTTTAATGCATGTTTATGACTGTTGTCGCTCCCTTAGTTGGTCGCTTCCCAGTCTTTTGCTAGCCTTCACCTGTACTAAGCGGGAATACTGCTTGTGCATCCAAAATCCTTAAACCCCAAAGTTGTTCCATATGAGTCCACTATACCTTCCTATATGCGGTATTTACCTGCCGTTCCAAGTAAATTTGTATGTGCCAAACTCCAAACCTTCAAATGAAATTCTGTTTTGTATGCTTGAGCAGCTCATGTTACAACTAGGGCTGCCTATATCTTCCATGCTAGGTGGGTTATTCTCACGAGGAGTGGACTCCGCTCCCCATTCACGAGAAAGGGCCGGTAACCGGGATGCCTAGTCCCATGATCCAAAAAGATCAAAGCAAATCAAAATAATTAAACAAAACTCCCCCAGGGCTGTTGTTAGTTGGAGGCACTTGTTTTTTCGAGCAAGCCATGGATTGATGCTTGTTGGTGGTTGGGGGAGTATAAACCTTTACCATTCTGTTTGGGAACTGCCTATAATGCATGTAGTATGGAAGATACAGCCATCTCATAGTTGTTGCGTTGATAGTGAAAGTATGCCGCTCAAAATATTATTCAATCTCTATTTTTAAATCGAGCTCTGGCACCTCTACAAATCCCTGCTTCCCTCTGTGAAGGGCCTATCAATTTACTTTTATGTTGAGTCATCACCCTTCTTATTAAACAGCACCCGTTGGAGAGCACACTGTCATTTGCATTCATTTCTATTGGTTTATATTGGGTATGACTTGACTGGATCTCTTTTACCATGAATTACAATGTTTAGTCAGTCCTTGATCTTTAAAGGTGCTCTGCATTTATGTTTTACAGTCTCAGAAAGGGCTAGCGAGATACCATTTTGTTATATCATGTTATGATTGTTTTGAGAAAGTTTTGTCATCCGAGTTTTATTATTATGGCTTGCTAGCTGATTGTGCTATTGATATGAGTAATTGTGAGACCCAAGTGTTATTGTGAGTATGGTTAGTTCATAATACTTGCTGAAACTTGAATGCTGGCTTTTCATGTTTACAACAACAAGAGCAAACAGAGTTTGTAGAAGTTTTTCTTTATCACTTTCAGTTTATCAACTGAATTGCTTGAGGACAAGCAAAGGTTTAAGCTTGGAGGAGTTGATACGTCTCCAACGTATCTACTTTTCCAAACACTTCTGCCCTTGTTTTGGACTCTAACTTATATGATTTGAATGAAACTAACCTGGACTGACGCTGTTTTCAGCAGAACTGCCATTATGTTGTTTTATGTGTAGAAAAGAAAAGTTCTCGGAATGTCCTGAAAACCCACGGAGGCACTTTTTGGAATTAATAAGAATTTCAGGGTGAAAGAAATACACCAGGGGGGCCAGGGCCTGTCCACGAGACAGGGCCCCCTGTAGGGCGCGCCCCCCTATCTCGTGGGCCCCCTCGACCTCCACCGACCTCAACTCCAACTCCATATATTCCGTCTCGCAGAGAAAAAAAATCAAGGGGAAAGTTTCATCGCGTTTTATGACACGGAGCCGCCGCCAAGCCCTAATCTCTCTTAGAAGGGCTGATCTGGAGTCCGTTCGGGGCTCCGGAGAGGGGGATTCGTCGCCGTCGTCATCATCAACCATCCTCCATCACCAATTTCATGATGCTCACCGCCGTGAGTGAGTAATTCCATCGTAGGCTTGCTGGACGGTGATGGGTTGGATGAGATTTACCATGTAATCAAGTTAGTTTTGTTAGGGTTTGATCCCTAGTATCCACTATGTTCTGAGATTGATGTTGCTATGACTTTGCTATGCTTAATGCTTGTCACTAGGGCCCGAGTGCCATGATTTCAGATCTGAACCTATTATTTTTTCATGAATATATATATATATATATATATATATATATATATATATATAAATATATATATATGTGTTCTTGATCCTATCTTGCAAGTCTATAGTCACCTATTATGTGTTATGATCCTACAACCCCGAAGTGACAATAATCGGGATACTTCTCGGTGATGACCGTAGTTTGAGGAGTTCATGTATTCACTATGTGTTAAAAGGAGGCCTTACTATCCCTTAGTTTCCACTAGGACCCCGCTGCCACGGGAGGGTAGGACAAAAGATGTCATGCAAGTTCTTTTCCATAAGCACGTATGACTATTTACGGAATACATGCCTACATTACATTGATGAATTAGAGCTAGTTCTGTGTCACCCTATGTTATAGCTATTACACGAGGAATCACATCCGGCATAATTATCCATCACTGATCCATTGCCTACGAGCTTTTCATATATTATTCTCCGCTTATTTACTTTTCCGTTGCTACTGTTACAACTGCTACAAAAACCCAAAAACATTTATATTTACTTTTGCTACTGTTACCATTATTATCATACTACTTTGCTACTAAATACCTTGCTGCAGATACTAAGTTATCCAGGTGTGGTTGAATTGACAACTCAACTGCTAATACTCAAGAATATTCTTTGGCTCCCCTTGTGTCGAATCAATAAATTTGGGTTGTACTTCACCCTCGAAAGCTGTTGCGATCCCCTACACTTGTGGATTATCAATGATCATGTATATAGGCATCATGTCCACAACAAGTAGATCGAAACGATTATGCATCTACTACTATTACTCCACACATCGACCGACTCCTGCCTGCATCTAGAGTATTAAGTTCATAAGAACAGAGTAACGCATTAAGCAAGATGACATGATGTAGAGGGATAAACTCAAGCAATATGATATAAACCCCATCTTTTTATCCTCGATGGAAACAATACAATACGTGCCTTGCTGCCCCTGCTGTCACTGGGAAAGGACACCGCAAGATTGAACCCAAAGCTAAGCACTTTTCCTATTGCAAGAAAGATCAATCTAGTAGGCCAAACCAAACTGATAATTCGAAGAGACTTGCAAAGATAACCAATCATACATAAAAGAATTAAGAGAAGATTCAACTATTTCTCATAGATAAACTTGATCATAAACCCACAATTCATCGGATCTCGACAAACACACCGCAAAAAGAGTTACATCGAATAGATCTCCAAGAAGATCAAGGAGAACTTTGTATTGAGATTCAAAGAGAGAGAAGAAGCCATCTAGCTAACAACTATGGACCCGAAGGTCTATGGTAAACTACTCACAACGCATCGGAGAGGCCTTGGAGATGATGTAGAGGCCGTCCATGGTCAATTCCCACTCCGGCGGAGCGCCGGCGAAGGCTCCAAGATGGGATCTCACGGATACAGAAGGTTGCGGATACAAGATAGGAGAATCAACACACTTTGATTCATCCATCGATGGGGCGATATATACAGATTACAGGGAGCACCGTCGGGTGATCGTGCGCCACTACTCTGGCCATCGTGCCCCACTACGTGGGCATCGTGGTGTATACATGGGCTGGACTACAACTGTTGTACATGTACTACCATACGTACAGTCTA
>NC_041386.1:691544757-691548289 GCF_002162155.2 Triticum dicoccoides
GTAGTCTGGTCGTTGGCTGGGGCGACGCAAAGACTAGTTCGAAACTGAAGAAAAATGTCTCGAGGCAGGCCTTTGGTCAACACATCAGCGAGCTGCTGCGTGGTGGGGATGTGGAGAACACGAAACTGGCCGAGAGCGACGCGTTTGCGCACGAAGTGGATGTCCAAGTCCACATGTTTGGTACGTCGATGATGAACATGATCGGCCGACAGATAGACCACCGAGACGTTATCACAGAACACCAGTGTGGCCTTGGTCACCGGAGCGAGTAGCTCGCCGAGGAGCTGGCGGAGCCACACACACTCAGCGACGATGTTGGCGACGCCGCGGTACTCGGCCTCGGCGCTGGACCTAGACACAGTTGCCTGGCGCTTGGAAGACCACGAGACAAGAGCATCTCCGAGGTAGACGCAGAAGCCGGAGGTCAAGCGGCGTGTGTCGGGGCAGCCGGCCCAGTCGGCATCGGTGAAGGCGCGAAGATCCAAGTTCGGCGAGCCACGCAGGTGCTGGCGTAGAGTCGGCGTTCCACGGACGTAGCGAAGCACCCACTTGACCAGGTTCTGGTGGCAGACGCGCGGGTCATGCATGTGTAAGCAAATATGTTGGACGGCGTAGGCGAGCTCCGGGCGCATGATGGTGAGGTACTGGAGCGCTCCGGCGAGACTGCAGTGGGCAGAGGGATCGTCGACGCAGGGACCATCGGCCTGCGGCAGTTTGCCCTTGGTGTCGATGGGAGTGGGCGACGGCCGGCAGGTGTCCATGCCGGTGTGCTCGAGCACCTCCTCGGCGTACTGCTGCCGGCACAGGAAGAAACCAGCAGCGGTTCGCGTGACACGAATGCCAAGGAAGAAGTGAAGTGCTCCCATGTCCTTCATGGCAAATTCGCCCGTGAGCTGGCGAATGATGCGTTGGAGAAGCGCCGGTGAGGAAGCCGTGAGCACGATGTCGCCCACATATAGAAGAAGAAACGCGACGTCGGCACCACATGCCATGATGAACAGCGAGGAGTCAGAGCGGGTGGCGGCAAAGACAATGATCTTGATGAAGCCAGCAAAGCGCAAGAACCAGGTGCGTGGGGGCCTGTTTTAGGCCGTAGAGGGACTTGGCGAGGCGGCACACATGATCGGGCTTGGACTCATTGATGAAGCCGGTGGGCTATAGGCAATAGACCTCCTCCGAGAGCACGTCGTGGAGGAAGGCGTTCTTGACATCCAGTTGGTGGACAGGCCACTGGCGTGAGGCGGCGATGGTGAGGACAGCGCGGATGGTGGCCGGCTTGAAAACGGGCGAGAATGTCTCACCGTAGTCGACGCCGACGCGTTGTCGGAAGCCACGAACGACCCACCTGGCCTTGTACCGCTCGAGGGAGCCGTCGGCGCACATTTTGTGCTTGAAGATCCACTTGCCAGTGATCAGATGGGGGCCGGGCGGACGGGGCACCAGGTCCCAGGTCCTGTTGTTGACGAGGGCAGCGTACTCCTCGCGCATGGCCGCGAGCCAGTTGGGGTCACGAACAGCCACCTGAACGGAGCTGGGAACCGGCGAGATCGTCAACCTGGAAGAAGCGGTGGTCTGAGAATGCGTCACCATTCGCCGTGGTGGCACTATTGTCGGAGCAGGCGCGATGATGGGAGAGGCGGCAGAGTTGGGTGCAGACAATACCGCACTGGAGGAGGAGGCTCTAGCACTACTCGATGAAGATCCAACACCCGAGTTCGAACTGGATGGTGGCGCGCTGCTCGCAGAGGCATTCGAGCCGCTGGATGGCGATCCAACACCGTCAGTTGAAAGACGATAGGACGCGCCAAGAGAGGAGGAGCTCGCGCTGTCTGATCGGAGCGGCATGCCCGCATCAGCACCAGGGGCAGGCCGGGCAGCAACGGGGTGATGAAGCACGGGGACTTGCAAAACCGAGGAGGCTGCTGGCAATGGTGGATGAGGTGCGGGGTTAGCTGCGATGGAGGGGTGAAAGGGAATGATGTCTCATCGAAGAGCACGTGCCGGGAGGTGAGCACTCGTCAGGAGAGTGGATCAAAGCAGCGATAGCCGCGGTAATCAGAGGGGTAACCGAGGAACACACACGCGATAGAGAGAACATCGAGCTTGTGCCGTGCTGTGTTGGTGGTGTTGGGGTAGCAGAGGCACCCAAAGACATGGAGAAGGCTGTAGTCAGGCGCGGTGCCGAGGAGCAGCTCGTAAGGAGTGCGCGGCGTGACGGAATGACAAGGACGCCGGTTCAGCAGATAGGTGGCGGTGGCGAGGACCTCTGCCCAGAAGCGGAGCGGCATTGACGCATGGAACAGCAGGGCGTGCACGCTGTCGTTGAGAGTGCGAAGTGCGCGCTCCGCCTTGCCATTTTGCTGACTTGTGTATGGACACGAGAGGTGGAGAACAGACCCGTGCTTAGCAAGAAGAGAAGAACAGTGTGACTGTCGAACTCCCTGCCATTGTCAGTTTGAAGGGAGAAAATAGGCAGCTAAAACTGAGTGCGGACATATGCATAAAACTCACGCGGAATGGGCAAAACATCCGACTTGTGTTTGAGAGGAAAGGTCCAGATGTAGTGGGTGTAATCATCAAGCACAACAAGATAAAATTGATAACCTGAGATACTAGCCACAGGGGATGTCCATACATCAAGATTTAGCAACTGAAACGGGAAATAAGTACAACTGGTGGAATGCTGAAATGGCAAACGTGTATGTTTCCCTAGCCTACAAGCATGACAACTATGCGAAGCAGATTTGCTGAAACTAAAAGGCGACAGCGAGGCGACATGCTGAACTGAAGCAACACCGGGGTGCCCAAGACGCTGATGGAGCAGATCGGTGGTGACCGAGCCGGCGAACGGAAGTGAAGATGACGGACTAGACGCCACGGGGTACAGGTCGCCGGTGGAGTTACATCGCAGAATCACCGTCCTTGTCCTGAGGTCCTTGACAGAGAAACCAAAAAGATCAAATTCCACGGAAATAGGGTTGTCGTGACAGAGCTGACGAACTGACAAAAGATTTATGATCAGAGAGGGAGCAACTAAAACATTGCGCAACTGAATGGGGGAGGTGCCAGAAATCAAAGAGCCAGTGCCAACATGTGTAATCGGAAGGTGTTCACCACTGCCCACAATGACATGAGAGGAAGTGGTGGATGGGAGAAGGGAGTGGAGGTTACCAGAGGAGTTGGACATGTGCGACGCCGCGTTGGAGTCCAGATACCAGTCAGAGGTGCTGCCAGATGATGAAGGTCCCGCGGTGGCGCTGTGTAGAGCAGCCTACAGAGAGGCCATGTCCCATGGTTGGGTGGGCGCGGCAGGGCCGGTGGCACCGGGCGGCGCGGTGTGCCCTGGAGATGCTCCATAGACGGGAGCAACGGTGTAGCCCGGCGGGACATAGGGGCCATATCCGGGAGCAGGCGGCGACCAGGCGGGCGCAGCGTACATGGCCTGCTGCGGCGGCGTACCGGGACGAGGGCCGAGCACACCAGAGCCCGGCACGCGCCATGGCATGGGCCACGCCTGGACGAGCCTAGTCCA
>NC_041386.1:691548523-691575961 GCF_002162155.2 Triticum dicoccoides
CGCGTCCGCGGCGATGCTGGCGACCACGCCCATGCCCAACAGCGGGGTCAGCAGGCGGTGGCGGCGAAGGAGCTGTCGGAGTGGAGCCGCGCCCAGTGACGAGCGCATGCACACCCTGCTGACGCGCGGACTGCTCGGTGCGATGCTCTTCCAGGAGAAGGAAAGAGTGGACTTGCAGGAAGGAGGGCAGGGGCGTGCGCGCGGTGATGTGCGAGATGGCGCCATGGTACTGGCGGCCGAGCCCACGGAGGAGATGAAAGACCTCCTGGGGCTCCTGCACGGGATGCCCAAGGTCACGTAGTTGATCGGCATAGGTCTTCAGCTTCGTGCAGTACTGCATGATCGACATGTCGCCTTGCACGAGGGCGTGGTACTCGGCGTCGATGTAGACGGCCCGGGCAGGCTGATTGTCCCGGAAGAGGGTGTCGATCGCCGTCCAAACGGTGAGCGATGTGTCCTCATCCTGCATCACAACATCAAGCAGCTTCGGCGAGACGATGGTGTTAAGCCAATGTACGACGGCGTGGTCCGCCATCACCCACTCGGGGTCATCGAAGCGCGGAACCGCCTTGGCGTCGATGTGGTCATGGAGGCCGAACATGGCGATCGCCGTGTCGAAGTGGCGCCACTGGGTGTGGTTGCCGGTGAGGAGGTCGAGAGTGACGGGCACATGCCGGTGGATGTCGATCGTCTGGAGGACAGAGGCCGGCAGCAGGGTCGTGGTGGGAATAGCCAGGTGCAGGAGCGCAGGCGCACTAGGTGCAAGGAGGGGAGCAGGTGGTGCAGAGGCCGGCGGCGGCTGCGGTGGTGCAGGGGCAAGCGGGGCAGCATCGCCGACGGCGGGTGGGGGAGGAGGAATGGGTTGGTCTTTCATGGCTGCAGCAGAAGCAGGATCGGGAATCTGTGAAAAGGGGTTGATCAGATTAGGAGCATCAGATACCATGTTATGGGGAGACACAAGATAGGAGACTCAACACACTTTGATTCATCCATCGACGGGGCGATATATACATATTACAGGGAGCACCGTCGGGTGATCGTGCGCCCCTACTCTGACCATCGTGCGCCACTACATGGGCATCGTGGTGTATACATGGGCTGGACTACAACTGATGTACATGTACTACCATACGTACAGTCTATCACCTCTAATGGAGGTATATATGCTAACTTTATTTACCTCTCTAACTAATGAACTTCTCTACGTACGGGGTAATCATGCATGGGAATACCACTACCACTACCACTAACTAACTGATCTGTCCATGGACGTAGCAACGACAAGATCACCTATTAAAGCTGGCCGAGTGATGGATGTGGATACGTACGCACGTAGTAGTAGTGTACTGATTTGGTGGGAGAAAAATATTCAGATACTCGAGCATGTGGTAGCTACATGCATGGTGTCAGCGCGTGTGTGGATTGGGGGCCATGCAAGCATGTGATGGGTAACGTGGTAATTTCAAAAAAAAATCTACGCACACGCAAGATCATGGTGATGCATAGCAACGAGAGGGGAGAGTATTGTCCACGTACCCTCGTAGACCGAAAGAGGAAGCATTATGACAACGCGGTTGATGTAGTCATACGTCTTCACGATCTGACCGATCCAAGTACCGAATGTATGGCACCTCCGAGTTCAGCACACGTTCAGCTTGATGATGATCCCCGGACTCTGATTCGGAAGGGTGTCGGGGATGAGTTCCGTCAGCACGATGGCGTGGTGACGATGATGATGTTCTACCGACGCAGGGCTTCGCCTAAGCACCGCAACGATATGACCGAGGTGGAATATGGTGGAGGGGGGCATCGCACACGGCTAAGGAACGATCACGAAGATCAACATGTGTGTTATGGGGTGCCCCCTGCCCCCGTATATAAAGGAGGGAGGGGGGAGGTGCGGCCGGTCCCTAGGGTGCGCCTGGAGGAGTCCTACTCCCACCGGGAGTAGGACTCCCCCCTCTTGCCTTGTACGAGAAGGAAAGGGGGAAGGGGAAAGAGGGCCCCTTCCTTGTCCTATTCGGACTAGGAGGGAGGGGGCGCGCGGCCTGCCCTGGCTGGCCCTCCTCTTCTCCCTTAGAGCCCATGTAGGCCCATTAACCCCCGGGGGGTTCCGGTAACCCCCCGGTACTCCGGTAAAATCCCGATTTCACCCAGAATGATTCCGATATCCAAATAGGCTTCCAATATATCAATCTTTATGTCTTGACCATTTTGAGACTCCTCGTCATGTCCGTGATCATATCCGGGACTCCGAACAACCTTCGGTACATCAAAACTGATAAACTCATAATAAAACTATCATCGTAATGTTAAGCGTGCGGACCCTACGGGTTCGAGAACTATGTAGACATGACCTAGAACTGTTTCCGGTCAATAACCAATAGCGGAACCTGGATGTTCATATTGGCTCCTACATATTCTACGAAGATCTTTATCGGTCAAAACCGCATAACAACATACGTTGTTCCCTTTGTCATCGATATGTTACTTGCCCGAGATTCGATCATCGGTATCCAATACCTAGTTCAATCTCGTTACCAGAAAGTCTCTTTACTCGTTACATAATGCATCATTCCGTAACTAACTCATTAGCTACATTGCTTGCAAGGCTTGTAGTGATGTGCATTACCGAGAGGGCCCAGAGATACCTCTCCGACAATCGGACTGACAAATCCTAATCTCGAAATACGCCAACCCAGCAAGTACCTTCGGAGACACCTGTAGAGCACCTTTATAATCACCCAGTTATGTTGTGACGTTTGGTAGCACACAAAGTGTTCCTCCGGTAAACGGGAGTTGCATAATCTCATAGTCACAGGAACATGTATAAGTCATGAAGAAAGCAATAGCAGAATACTAAACGATCAAGTGCTAAGCTAACGGAATGGGTCAAGTCAATCACATCATTCTCCTAATGATGTGATCCCGTTAATCAAATGACAACACGTGTCTATGGTCAGGAAAGATAACCATCTTTGATCAACGAGCTAGTCAAGTAGAGGCATACTAGTGACACTCTGTTTGTCTATGTATTCACACAAGTATTATGTTTCCGGTTAATACAATTCTAGCATGAATAATAAACATTTATCATGATATAAGGAAATAAATAATAACTTTATTATTGCCTCTAGGGCATATTTCCTTCATTCTCCCAGTTGCACTAGAGTCAATAATCTAGATTACACAGTAATGATTCTAACACCCATGGATTCTTGGTGTTGATTATGTTTTTCTCGTGGAAGAGGCTTAGTCAACGGGTCTGCAACATTCAGATCCGTATGTATCTTGCAAATTTCTATGTCTCCCACCTGGACTAGGTCCGGGATGGAATTGAAGCATCTCTTGATGTGCTTGGTTCTCTTGTGAAATCCGAATTCCTTCGCTAAGGCAATTGCTCCAGTATTGTCACAAAAGATTTTCATTGGACCCGATGCACTAGGTATGACATCTAGATCGGATATGAACTCCTTCATCCAGACTCCTTCATTTGCTGCTTCCGAAGCAGCTATGTACTCCGCTTCACACGTAGATCCCGCCATGACGCTTTGTTTAGTACTGCACCAACTGACAGCTCCACCGTTTAATGTAAAAACGTATCCGGTTTGCGATTTAGAATCGTCTGAATCAGTGTCAAAGCTTGCATCAACGTAACCATTTACGATGAGATCTTTGTCACCTCCATATACGAGAAACATATCCTTAGTCCTTTTCAGGCATTTCAGGATGTTCTTGACCGCTGTCCAGTGATCCACTCCTGGATTACTTTGGTACCTCCCTGCTAGAATTATAGCAAGGCACACATCAGGTCTGGTACACAGCATTGCATAAATGATAGAGCCTATGGCTGAAGCATAGGGAACATCTTTCATCTTCTCTCTATCTTCTGCAGTGGTCGGGCTTTGAGTCTTACTCAACTTCACACCTTGTAACACAGGCAAGAACCCTTTCTTTGCTTGATCCATTTTGAACTTCTTCAAAACTTTGTCAAGGTATGTGCTTTCTGAAAGTCCAATTAAGTGTCTTGATATATCTCTATAGATCTTAATGCCCAATATGTAAGCAGCTTCACCGAGGTCTTTCATTGAAAAACTCTTATTCAAGTATCCATTTATGCTATCCAGAAATTCTATATCATTTCCGATTAGTAATATGTCATCCACATATAATATCAGAAATGCTACAGAGCTCCCACTCACTTTCTTGTAAATACAGGCTTCTCCAAAAGTCTGTACAAAACCAAATGCTTTGATCACACTATCAAAGCGTTTATTCCAACTCCGAGAGGCTTGCACCAGTCCATAAATGGATCGCTGGAGCTTGCACACTTTGTTAGCTCCCTTTGGATTGACAAAACCTTCTGGTTGCATCATATACAATTCTTCTTCCAGAAACCCGTTCAGGAATGCAGTTTTGACATCCATCTGCCATATTTCATAATCATAAAATGCGGCAATCGCTAACATGATTCGGACAGACTTAAGCATCACTACGGGTGAGAAAGTCTCATCATAGTCAATCCCTTGAACTTGTCGAAAACCTTTTGCGACAAGTCGAGCTTTGTAGACAGCAACATTACCGTTAGCGTCAGTCTTCTTCTTGAAGATCCATTTTCAATTGCTTGCCGATCATTGGGCAAGTCAACCAAAGTCCACACTTTGTTCTCATACATGGATCCCATCTCAGATTTCATGGCCTCAAGCCATTTTGCGGAATCTGGGCTCACCATCGCTTCTTCATAGTTCGTAGGTTCATCATGGTCTAGTAACATGACTTCCAGAACAGGATTACCGTACCACTCTGGTGCAGATTTTATTCTGGTTGATCTACGAGGTTCAATAACAACTTGATCTGAAGTTCCATGATCATCATCATTAACTTCCTCACTAATTGGTGTAGGTGTCACAGCAACAGATTTCTGTGATGAGCCACTTTCCAATAAGGGAGCAGGTACAGTTACCTCATCAAGTTCTACTTTCCTCCTACTCACTTCTTTCGAGAGAAACTCCTTCTCTAGAAAGGATTCATTCTTAGCAACGAATGTCTTGCCTTCGGATCTGTGATAGAAGGTGTACCCAACAGTTTCCTTTGGGTATCCTATGAAGACACATTTCTCTGATTTGGATTCGAGCTTATCAGGTTGAAGTTTTTTCACATAAGCATCGCAGCCCCAAACTTTTAGAAACGACAACTTCGGTTTCTTGCCAAACCACAGTTCGTAAGGCGTCGTATCAACGGATTTTGATGGTGCCCTATTTAACATGAATGCGACCGTCTCTAAAGCATAACCCCAAAACGATAGCGGTAAACAGTAAGAGACATCATAGATCGCACCATATCAAGTAAAGTACGATTACTACGTTCGGACACACCATTACGCTGTGGTGTTCCGGGTGGCGTGAGTTGCGAAACTATTCCGCTTTGTTTCAAATGTAGACCAAAGTCGTAACTCAAATATTCTCCTCCACGATCAGATCGTAGAAACTTTATTTTCTTGTTACGATGATTTTCAACTTCACTCTGAAATTCTTTGAACTTTTCAAATGTTTCAGACTTATGTTTCATTAAGTAGATATATCCATATCTGCTCAAATCATTTGTGAAGGTGAGAAAATAACGATATCCGCCACAAGCCTCAACATTCATTGGACCACATACATCTGTATGTATGATTTCCAATAAATCGGTTGCTCTCTTCATTGTACCGAAGAACGGTGTTTTAGTCATCTTGCCCATAAGGCATGGTTCGCAAGTACCAAGTGATTCATAATCTAGTGGTTCCAAAAGTCCATCAGTATGGAGTTTCTTCATGCGCTTTACACCGATATGACCCAAACGGCAGTGCCACAAGTAAGTTGCACTATCATTATCAACTCTGCATCTTTTGGCTTCAACATTATGAATATGTGTATCACTACTATCGAGATTCATCAAAAATAGACCACTCTTCAAGGGTGCATGACCATAAAAGATATTATTCATATAAATAGAACAACCATTATTCTCTGATTTAAATGAATAACCGTCTCACATCAAACAAGATCCAGATATAATGTTCATGCTCAACGCTGGCACAAAATAACAATTATTTAGGTCTAATACTAATCCCGAAGGTAGATGTAGAGGTAGCGTGCCGACCGCGATCACATCGACTTTGGAACCATTTCCCACGTGCATTATCACCTCGTCCTTGGCCAGTGTTCGCTTAATCCGTAGTCCCTGTTTCGACTTGCAAATATTAGCAACAGAACCAGTATCAAACACCCAGGTGCTACTGCGAGCTCTAGTAAGGTACACATCAATAACATGTATATCACATATACCTTTGTTCATCTTGCCATCCTTCTTATCCGCCAAATACTTAGGGCAGTTCCGCTTCCAGTGACCAGTCTGCTTGCAGTAGAAGCACTCAGTTTCAGGCTTAGGTCCAGACTTGGGTTTCTTCTCCCGAGCAGCAACTTGCTTGCTGTTCTTCTTGAAGTTCCCCTTCTTCCCTTTGCCCTTTTTCTTGAAACTAGTGGTCTTGTTGACCATCAACACTTGATGCTCCTTCTTGATTTCTACCTCCGCGGCTTTTAGCATTGCAAAGAGCTCGGGAATTCTCTTTTCCATCCCTTGCATATTATAGTTCATCACAAAGCTTTTGTAGCTTGGTGGCAGTGATTGGAGAATTCTGTCAATGACGCTATCATCTGGAAGATTAACTCCTAGTTGAATCAAGTGATTATTATACCCAGACATCTTGAGTATATGCTCACTGACAGAACTATTCTCCTCCATCTTGCAGCTATAGAACTTATTGGAGACTTCATATCTCTCAATCCGGGCATTTGCTTGAAATATTAACTTCAACTCCTGGAACATCTCATATGCTCCATGATGTTCAAAACGTCGTTGAAGTCCCGGTTCTAAGCCGTAAAGCATGGCACACTGAACTATCAAGTAGTCATCAGCTTTGCTCTGCCAGACGTTCACAACATCTGGTCTTGCTCCTGCAGTAGGCCTGGCACCCAGCGGTGCTTCCAGGACGTAATTCTTCTGTGCAGCAATGAGGATAATCCTCAAGTTACGGACCCAGTCCGTGTAATTGCTACCATCATCTTTCAACTTTGCTTTCTCAAGGAACGCATTAAAATTCAATGGAACAACAGCACGGGCCATCTATCTACAATCAACATAGACAAGCAAGATACTATCAGGTACTAAGTTCATGATAAATTTAAGTTCAATTAATCATATTACTTAAGAACTCCCACTTAGAAAGACATCTCTCTAATCCTCTAAGTGATCACGTGATCCAAATCAACTAAACCATAACCGATCATCACGTGAAATGGAGTAGTTTTCAATGGTGAACATCAGTATGTTGATCATATCTACTATATGATTCACGCTCGACCTTTCGGTCTCAGTGTTCCGAGGCCATATCTGCATATGCTAGGCTCGTCAAGTTTAACCTGAGTATTCTGTGTGTGCAAAACTGGCTTGCACCCATTGTAGATGGACGTAGAGCTTATCACACCCGATCATCACGTGGTTTCTGGGCACGACGAACTTTCGCAACGGTGCATACTCAGGGAGAACACTTTTATCTTGAAATTTAGTGAGAGATCATCTTATAATGCTACCGTCAATCAAAGCAAGATAAGATGCATAAAAGATAAACATCACATGCAATCAATATAAGTGATATGATATGGCTATCATCATCTTATGCTTGTGATCTCCATCTCCGAAGCACCTCCATGATTACCATCGTCATTGGCGCGACACCTTGATCTCCATCGTAGCATCGTTGTCGTTTACGCCGTCTATTGCTTCTACGACTATCGCTACCGCTTAGTGATAAAGTAAAGCAATTACAGGGCGTTTGCATTTCATACAATAAAGCGACAACCATATGGCTCCTGCCAGTTGCCGATAACTTCGGTTACAAAACATGATCATCTCATACAATAAAATATAGCATCATGTCTTGACCATATCACATCACAACATGCCCTACAAAAACAAGTTAGACGTCCTCTACTTTGTTGTTGCAAGTTTTACGTGGCTGCTACGGGCTTCAGCAAGAACCGTTCTTACCTACGCATCAAAACCACAATGATAGTTTGTCAAGTTGATGTTGTTTTAACCTTCGCAAGGACCGGGCGTAGCCACACTCGGTTCAACTAAAGTGAGAGAGACAGACACCCGCCAGTCACCTTTAAGCATGAGTGCTCGTAACGGTGAAACTAGTCTCGCGTAAGCGTACACGTAATGTCGATCCGGGCCGCTTCATCTCACAATACCGCTGAACCAAAGTATGACATGCTGGTAAGCAGTATGACTTGTATCGCCCACAACTCACTTGTGTTCTACTCGTGCATATGATATCTACGCATAAAACCTGGCTCGGATGCCACTGATGGGTAACGTGGTAATTTCAAAAAAATTCCTATGCACACGCAAGATCATGGTGATGCATAGCAACGAGAGGGGAGAGTATTGTCCATGTACCCTCGTAGACCGAAAGCGGAAGCATTATGACAACGCGGTTGATGTAGTCGTACGTCTTCACGATCCGACCGATCCAAGTACCGAATGTACGGCACCTCCGAGTTCAGCACACGTTCAGCTCGATGACGATCCCCGGACTCCAATCCAGCAGGGTGTCGGGGATGAGTTCCGTCAGCACGACGGCGTGGTGACGATGATGATGTTCTACCGACGCAGGGCTTCGCCTAAGCACCGCAACGATATGACTGAGGTGGAATATGGTGGAGGGGCACCGCACACGGCTAAGGAACGATCACGAAGATCAACTTGTGTGTTATGGGGTGTCCCCTTGCCCCCGTATATAAAGGAGGGAGGGGGGAGGTGCGGCCGGCCCCTAGGGTGCGCCTGGAGGAGTCCTACTCCCACCGGGAGTAGGACTCCCCCCTCTTGCCTTGTAGGAGAAGGAAAGGTGGAAGGGGAAAGAGGAAAGGGGGGTGCCCCCCCACTTCCTTGTCCTATTCGGACTAGGGGGAGGGGGCGCGCGGCCTGCCTTGGCCAGCCCTCCTCTTCTCCCTTAGGGCCCATGTAGGCCCATTAACCCCCGGGGGGGTTCCGGTAACCCCCCGATACTCCGGTAAAATCCCGATTTCACCCGGAACGATTCCGATATCCAAATATAGGCTTCCAATATATCAATCTTTATGTCTCGACCATGTCGAGACTCCTCGTCATGTCCGTGGTCATATCCGGGACTCCGAACAACCTTCGGTACATCAAAACTTATAAACTCATAATAAAACTGTCATCGTAACGTTAAGCGCGCGGACCCTACGGGTTCGAGAACTATGTAGACATGACCTAGAACTGTTTCCGGTCAATAACCAATAGCGGAACCTAGATGTTCATATTGGCTCCTACATATTCTACGAAGATCTTTATCGGTCAAAACCGCATAACAACATACGTTGTTCCCTTTGTCATCGGTATGTTACTTGCCCGAGATTCGATCGTTGGTATCCAATACCTAGTTCAATCTCGTTACTGGCAAGTCTCTTTACTCGTTACGTAATGCATCATTCTGTAACTAACTCATTAGCTACATTGCTTGCAAGGCTTGTAGTGATGTGCATTACCGAGAGGGCCCAGAGATACCTCTCCGACAATCGGAGTGACAAATCCTAATCTCGAAATATGCCAACCCAACAAGTACCTTCGGAGACACCTGTAGAGCACATTTATAATCACCCAGTTACGTTGTGACGTTTGGTAGCACACAAAGTGTTCCTCCGATAAACGGGAGTTGCATAATCTCATAGTCATAGGAACATGTATAAGTCATGAACAAAGCAATAGCAGAATACTAAACGATCAAGTGCTAAGCTAACGGAATGGGTCAAGTCAATCACATCATTCTCCTAATGATGTGATCCCGTTAATCAAATGACAACACATGTCTATGGTCAGGAAAAATAACCATCTTTGATCAACGAGCTAGTCAAGTAGAGGCATACTAGTGACACTCTGTTTGTCTATGTATTCACACAAGTATTATGTTTCCGGTTAATACAATTCTAGCATGAATAATAAATGTTTATCATGATATAAGGAAATAAATAATAACTTTATTATTGCATCTAGGGCATATTTCCTTCAACATGATGACCGAATCAGCGGGGAGTTGTCGTCGCCTCGTCGGCCAGTGCGGGTGAGTGGGTGTGGGTGGGCCGGCTCGCCCATCATGAATCTCCATGGCTTTCCGACGCCAGCTACCACCACCGGACACTCACTCCTTTTGCTGGCCAATTCGTCGTGTCCTCCCTTTTCCCGCGTATTTCTTGCTTGATCGGGTAGAAGAACTGCCGTCGGCGACGTAAGTACGCTTGACAAGCGCCGTTGCCGTCCATTAATTCATTCTGCTTTCTTTCTTTCTAGCTGGTCCCTCCGGAAAGAGGAAAGAAGATAGAAAACAATACCAACATCTTTTTCGGCGATGATGGATAGCTAGAATGTCTGTGCGTATCTGGTTTCCCTTTAATTTTGTTCCTTATGTGTGTAGGCCATGTATTGATCGGGTTATTGGACTTGACACGAGCTAACACTGAGTCAGCTATGGATATATAAAAAAGTGATGTTATGGATGGATGGATGCTTTGATTGTTTTTTAATCTACTTTGCGTGCATGGAGCCGGCCGTGCGTGGCTGCTCCAAAGCCGTAGGGATTTGCTTTTATATATTCATTCATTCATAACTTCGAGCACAACAAAGATCTGGTCCATTGGCGGATGTACAGGGTGGCCAGGATGGGCCGCGGCCCACCCTGGGATTTTGAATCTGGTTATATATGTAAACAATGATCTAGGGTGCTAAACCGCACGCCCCAGCCTCCATATATATATATATATATATATATATATATATATATATATATATATATATATATATATATATATATATATATATATATATATACAGCATATGAGTTACAATTAGGGTACCACATGTATTGCTTGGGGTATACTCCAAGTCGGCTGGTCTACCGCCGTGTCCTTCTCCAACACGCCCCCGCAGTCTGAACCAGGGAGAGGATCGACGTGAAGACTGGACCTAAATTCTCGGAACACGAGAGTCGGCAGCACTTTGGTGAATATATCAGCAAACTGCAAGGATGAAGGAACATGGAGGACTCGCACAGCACCAAGAGCAACTTTCTCACGGACAAAATGAATATCCAGCTCGATATGTTTAGTATGACGGTGATGCACTGGGTTGGCGGTCATGTAGACAGTGCTGACATTGTCACAATAGACAATAGTGGCTGTATGAATAGGGTTATGGAGTTCCTGCAGTAGTTGTCGAACCCACCAAGTTTCAGCAACACATGTAGCCACAGCACAGTATTCAGCTTCAACACTAGAGTGAGACACAGTGGTTTGACGGCGAGAGGACCAACTGATAAGATTGTCTCCAAGATACACACAAAACCCGGAAGTAGAACGTCTGGTGTCTGGGCAACCAGCCCAATCGGCATCCGAATAGGCCACTAAGGAATGTCAGGAGGATCGGTGGAGAACAAGACCGTGAGCAAGAGTACCTTTAAGATAACGAAGGACACGTTTGATAAGAGAGAAGTGAGAGTCACGTGGGTCATGCATATGAAGACAAATCTGCTGAACCGCATAGGCAATCTCAGGGCTAGTTAAGGTGACATACTGAAGGGCGCCGGCAAGGCTGCGATATAAGGAAGGATCAGAAAAAGGAGAGCCTCCAGTGGAAGAAAGCTTGGACTGGGTGTCAATGGGAGTGGAAACAGGATGACAGTCATACATGCCGGCTCGGGAAAGAACATCCAAAATATATTGTTTTTGAGAAAGATGAAGACTAGTGGGTGTACGGGTGACAGAGATACCAAGGAAATGATGAAGAGGGCCGAGATCCTTCATGGCAAATTCATGACTAAGAGCAGTAGTGATGGTGGTAAGAAAGATTGGAGAGGAAGCTGTGAAAATAATGTCATCAACATATAGAAGAAGATAGGCCATATCTGAACCACGACGAAGAATAAAGAGGGAAGCATCAGACTTAGATTCGACGAAGCCAAGTGAACGCGCATGCGAAGAAAAACGTTGGAACCAAGTGCGAGGGGCTTGTTTAAGTCCATAGAGAGATTTAAGGAGACGGCAAACATGAGTAGGTCATTGAGGATCAATGAATCCAGAAGGTTGTTGGTTGTAGACCACCTCCTCTAGGTTACCATGAAGAAAAGCGTTTTTGACATCGAGTTGGTGAACAGGCCAGTTGTTAGTTAGAGATAGAGATAGAACGATACGGATGGTGGCAGGTTTCACAACAGGACTAAAGGTCTCATCAAAGTCGATGCCGGGTTGTTGTGAGAAACCTCGGACAACCCAACGAGCTTTGTGGCGAGAGAGAGAGCCATCAGAATTTAATTTGTGGCGGAAAATCCATTTGCCACTAACTATGTTGGTACCAGGAGGGGGCGGGACAAGGGTCCAGGTCTGGTTCAGAGTGAGGGCATCAAATTCTTCGTGCATGGCATGGCGCCAATTATGGTCATGAAGGGCGGTAAGATAATTGTGAGGAAGAGCGGAAGAGGCTATAGCTGAGAGGTTAAGTTTGCTGGGACGGCCGGGAAGACGACCGGTTACTGACCGAGTTCGGTGTGTAGGAGGAGGTGGTGGTGTGGGTTGTGGTGCAGGGGAGGGTGGCGGGCTTGGGTGGTGGTGTTGGTCAGCCGGTTCAGGGGATGGTGGCGGACTGGGTGGATGGTGTTGTTCAGGAGAGGGTGCAGGGGAGGGGAGCGGACTGGTTTGATGGTGTGGTGTAGGAGAGGGTGCAAAGGAGGGTGACGGGCTAGTTTGGTGGTGATGATCTGTCGGGGCAGATTGGGATGCGTGTTGTAGAGGAGTAGGAAGGACAGGATCAAACAAGTCAGGTTCAGGAGGTGTAGACGTAGGTGTAGGAGGGGTCGAGGCATAAGGGAAGGTGTTCTCGTCAAATATGACATGTCGAGAGATAATAACACGTCGTTTAGCAAGGTCTAGGCATCTATATCCTTTGTGGCGAGGAGGGTAACCAAGGAAGACACATTTAGTGGAGCGAGGAGATAGTTTGTTGGGGGAGGTGGCAATGGTGTTGGGGTAGCATAGGCAGCCGAAAACGCGAAGAGTGTCGTAGGGAGGAGTGGTTCCATATAGGTTTTCGAAGGGTGTAGAGAAGGAAGTGGCTGAGGTAGGTCGGATGTTGAGAAGAAAAATTGCGGTGGAAAGAGCTTCAGCCCAGAACGATGATGGCATGGAGGCTTGAAAGAGAAGTGTGCGAATAACATTATTGGTGGTACGGATGGCACGCTCGGCTTTGCCGTTTTGTTGGGAGGTATATGGGCAAGAAAAACCGAGGAGGATGCCATGGGTGGAGCAAAAAAGGTCAAGTTTGGTGTTGTTAAATTCTCGGCCATTGTCACATTGGATAGAAAGGATACTGAGATTGAACTGAGTTTGAGCATAGGCGTGGAAGGCGAGGAAGGTAGCATATACATCGGATTTTTTGCGTAAAGGAAAACTCCAGAAGTAATGCGTATAATCATCAACAATAATAAGATAGTAGCAAAAACCCGAAGGACTAGGAATCGGAGATGTCCATAAATCACAGTTTAATAGTTGAAAAGGTTTAATACTAGATGACATCGAAGAGTAAAATGGTAATCTAACATGACGGCCTAGTTGACAAGCATGGCAAAGTGTTGACGACGATTTATTGGGTGGTATGTGTTGACATTGCTGAAGACGGGACATGGTATGATGGCCAGGATGTCCAAGATGGCGATGCCAAAGGTCGGTGGTGGTGGCAGCGAGGAGGGCTTGAGCTTGGGGTGGACTGCAGAGTGTGTAGAGGGCGCCGGAGCTATTGCATCGAAGAAGTACGGTCTTGGTGAGGAGATCCTTCACAGAAAAACCGAATGGATCAAACTCGATAGAACAAAGGTTATCCATGGTGAATTGACGAACAGATATAATATTTTTGATAATGCGGGGAACAACGAGAATATTATAAAGATAAAAGGGGTTAGAGGAGGAGGAGAAAAGGGTGGATGAACCGGTGTAAGTAGCAGGGAGAGACACACCGTTGCCAACTGTAATTTTATGTGAGGAAGTGGGAGTAATGGAGGAGAGTGTACCATAGTCGGATGCCATGTGAGATGAGGCGCCAGTGTCCATGAACCATTCTTGATTTCCATGGAGCTGCAAGTTCTGGAGAGCAGTTAGCAAAGCAGGGTCCAGATGCTGATGAGGTGTGCCGGTGGAGCTGGGGGACGCGCCAGGAGGAAGCTGCGGGTGCCCATATGCCGTGTATGCGTGGAAGGGGGTAGCGCCAGGACGGGGACCCAGGACACCAGGAGCGCGCCAACGTGGCTGCCATGGTGCGGTGGGAAGCTGCTGCCATGGTGGTGGTGACGACTGCTACTGCTGTTGGCCGGCCCGAGTTGGGAGACCAGTCCAAGGATTGAACATCCAGGGGTTGTTGTTGTCGTGTCCTCGACCACAGCCACTGTCGCGTCCACGTCGGCCGCCATAGCCACCGCCACGGCCAGTGTTGAAGGAGGGCATGGTGGTGGTGTTGGAGTTGGACCCATGGTCAGCGGGTGGTGGAGGTGGTGGTGCCGATGCGCCGCCATGAGGGAGGATGTTGTTGCCACTGGCCCAGAGCGACGTGGCGGACACATGCTTCGCGTCGGTCTTCTTCTGGGTTTTCTCGAGGACGAGTGCTGAGCGAATCTGCAGGAAGGACGGGAACGGGACCTGATATGGCAGGAAGGAGCGATGATGGTTGTACTGCTCGTTGAGGCCGCGAAGCACCGTCAGGACGAGCGTCTCGTCCGAAACGGTCTCACCAACGTTGCCCAGAGCATCGGCGAGAGACTTGAGCTTGGCGCAGTAGTCGTGGACGGACATGTCACCTTGAGGTGTGTTGCGAAATTCCGCATCCAGAGCAAGGGCGCGGCTTTTCTTGTTGTCATGGAAGAGGTTGGCGATGGAGTCCCAGATCTGCCATGCCGTAGACCCAGGTGCCATGATGATGCTGAAGAGCTCGGGGGAGATCGAGCCGTAGATCCATGAAAGGACAGTGAAGTCGTCACGTGCCCAATCAGAGGTGGGCGAAGTGTCGGATGTTGTGTCCGCACCATCGCCGGTGACATGGTGGGTGAGGCCATAGCAACCGAGGGCAACGAGAACCAGCTTGCGCCACTTGATGTAGTTGGATTCATGGAGGTCTAGGGTTATGGCGACATTAGGTTTGAGGGAGGCGACATATGAGGATGGGTTTGGGGTCGTGGCTGGGGCTTTGCCTGACTCGGCGAAGCGCCGGTCAAGCTCTTCTTGGCGAGTTCGGAGAAGGGACTCGCATTCCTTGAGCTCGGCTTTGAGTTTCTGGAGTTCGGCGGCTGTAGCCATGGGAAGGGATCGAGAGTTCGATCGGGGAGGCTAGGGTTTTAGGGAGATCGTGGCCCGATGTCTGATACCATGTAAACAATGATCTGGGGTGCTAAACCGCACGCCCCAGCCTCCATATATATATGAGTTACAATTAGGGTACAACATGTATTGCTTGGGGTATACTCCAAGTCGGCTGGTCTACCGCCGTGTCCTTCTCCAACAATATACCTATATCTCTAATTGGGCCAGAGGAAAAAAACGGCCCAATAGCTTATCCAGGACGAACGCATCACGACCTGTGCAAGCACGAGCAGAACCCTCGTCTCGCCCCCCTCGTATAGCAACTCCTCTGCGGCTCTGCCCGACCTAGACACCCAACCGGCCAACCGCCTCGCCGTCCCGGCATCGCCGTTCCTCGCGGCTTCGCCGGTCGCCAGCCAGAGCCCGGAGTTCAGCCGCCCAGGAGGCTCCCGCCTTCCCTTCCCTGCTTCCCGCCCAGCCGCCCTCCCGGTCTAGCCGCGCCCCTGCTGTCCTGGCGTCCCGCCGGCCCGGCCGCCCCCTGCAAATCCCCACCACGGTGGCAGGCAAACCCCTGACCGATTTAAGGTACCCAAATGCCTCAATTTCAGACTTGGGGTTTGCTTTTTTACATGAACCGATGAACACATACATAATGACTTTAAGGACTTTGCTTAATTCGGTCTATATTCAGAAATGATGTACAATTATAGTTTGCTTGAACCAAGCGACAAAGGCTTGAATTTTGCCTCAATTATTTCATTATAGCTGTCTTGAATTAAGCCAACTATCATTTCTGCCTCCATTACTTTCAGTTTACACATAATGCCTCGATTTACTTGTTTATTGTGTATTGATAGAAAGGAATTTTTATTACAGAATTATTGAAGAATGAATAGGACCAGAGACATTGTTTCTCTTTTCCAGAGAGAAGCTATTAATATAGGGAAGAAGAAGAAGGCAGGGAATGTGCCGCATGTTGCCGAAGAGCAAACCGGAGAACTTGTGCGTATGCCGGTTGTGATTGAAGAGCAAACTCATGAACCAACAGTGTCTATGATGAATGTGACCATAGAGCAAAAGCATGGGCCATAAACAGTCTTTTTGAAGTTCTCAAGGTATGTACTATGGTCCATGTAGTATTTACTATGTAGGCTTCTTTATGAAAAGCTAAGATTTATTGAGAAGTTTAGTGTGTTCGTAAAACCATATCGATCTATTTCTTTTTGATATTGATAATTAGTTAGAACGTTCACATGTCATATTGGGACGGACCACCCTGGTCTCAAATGCTAGCTCCGCCACTGATCTGGTCCACTTCAAGATATCATGCAACAAGTCCATGTATATGTACTTTCCAGGTGGCATATTTTTTCCAGTCCAGAGTCAATTAGCCGACTGAAATCTGGTGAGAGGAGAGGAACTCTATTAAATTAGTTTACGAGAACCACTTATTCGTTAAAAAAATTTAGTTGACCACTTGCAATAATCCGTAGTGCACATGATTTATTTATTTTTTGGAAATGTAGCAGGAGTTGAACCTTTCATTGATTAAAGAGAAGGAAACATGTTGGCACAGATCTATACCTAGTAAATAGGAAACCATGGCGGCCCATATTCTCTTGGAATATCAACATTCAAAGAGCATGTGAGAAGCAATCTCGGAAACGGCTTTGCAGAGCTAGCTTATAGGTTGGTGAGGCTATCCTCTTGTCACGAGTCAGTCCGACGTCCAAACAGGATTCCAAAGGGTGAACCGCGCGTGTGAATATCCTATGTTTAGGAGGCTCTCAATCCTTTGGGGTTACTTCATTCGCGTAGCTTGACCTGAGATGATGTGTACTTTTCCCATATATCGAGCATGTAAATAGAAGTGGCTGGCCTCTAAAACAACAAAATAGCTTAACATGCGAATATTCCTATCCGATCTTGGTACGATGGTTACATGCTACAATATGATGGTCTTTGGTACCAAATTAGGGAGGCCATCGATGGTTGTTATCACACATCGTATGTGAATTGGACGCAATTCATCATTCGTATAGCAGCTCTCCTAAAACAGTTCCATTTCCATGTGTTGATTTTCATCAATGACATATAATAGTACTTGTTAACTAAATGAAATTTCATGAGCACACAACTCTGTTTCTTGACCTCTTAAACTATTCCATGGGCCGGGCACGTTAATTTTTTTAATTGAAATAGGGAAGGACCTCTGCCTTTTCATTGATTAAGGAGAAGGAAACAAGTTGGCACAGACCCAAATTCAAAAGAGCTCAAATCACAAAAGGACTGGTTACAACCTAATTTGCGCAAAATGATTTGCTTCCCAATGAGCCAAGGTCGACCTTCCTCCTTGATGTTTGCACTTGCACAGAGGACACTAGTGATTTGTAGTTGAAGATCTCAGTATTGCCTTCTTTCGATATTTTCCAATACATGAGAATCCACGTCCAGGTAGTGGCCTTTAATTTTGCGCGAAAGTCTCGGTGGCACCAAAAAAATGACTTATCCATACCTGCAAATAGGTTAGCATCACACTCGGATCCATACCTGCCAATAGGTTAGCATCGCCACCTGATCCATACTAGCCTATATCCTCTTGGAATATCTGTAATTCAAATATGCATGTGAGAAGCAATCTCGGAGGCCTCCTAGTAGGGATGGAATAAAAGATTGGTTAGGCCATCCTCTTGTCACAAGTCTGTCCGCCGTCCAAAGACGATTCTAAAGAACAAAGCCATGGGAATATCCACATACCTCCAGGGTGTATTTCATTTGAGTAGCTTGACATGATCAGTGCTACTTTACAGCTATATTGGACATAAACTAATCATGGCAAAGTGAAATGTTTGGCTCCTCAAAAAGTTCCATTCCATGTGATGGTCTCCATCCCTTGTATGACTTATTTGCTCGTCGTACTTGCCGTTTGACTCCTATTTCTCGCTCAAATGAAAAGGATTAAATCATGGGTCCACGTTTTGCCTACCCAAATTAATCAGTCACATGAGCACAAGCAGTACTACTCACGACTCATGAGTATATATACAACAATAGCATCAATAACACCAACAAGCAAAAGAAACAAATGCACATGCATGATGGAGTTTACTTTATGTTAGAATATAGATGTTGTAATCTCAACCTCCTTCCTTCTCTTGTATTCTACTCAAACTCCTCTTGTATAACCTTGTACGTCAAGGCAAGGGCTGCAGCCACATATCAATATAAACACCACGCGGCTCCCTCGATGGAGTAGGAACGGTTGATATCTTTCATGGTAATCAGAGCCACCTCTTCTCATACATCTAGCCACAACCCAAAACCCTAGAAACCACATATCATCGTCTCCATGGCTTCCTCCGCCGGCGTCTCCCTCAACCTCAGATCGCCGCCGTCTGAGAAGCTCGCAAGAGGTAATTTTATCCTCTGGAGACGCAGGTCCTCCCAGCCCTGCGAGGCACGCAGGTGACATAGCTCCTGGACAACACCGACGCCGCTCCGCCCAAGATGGTGGAGATCACGAAGGCGGACAAGACCACGGCCCTAGAGTCGAACCCCCTCTACGGACCCTGGATCGCCAAAGACCATCAGGTTCTATCATACCTTCTCAATTCTATGTCTCCAAAAATTCTTGCACAAGTTGTTGGGAAAGATTCCACCTTTGAGCTCTGGACGACGGTGACAAATCTCTTCGCCTCACAAACTCAGTCTCAGAATACTAATCTGAGAATTGCCATCACCAATACCAAGTAGGGCACGATGTCCAGCTCGGCGTATATGGCGAAGATGGAAAGTCTTGGGGATGAACTAGCTGCCGACGGTCGTCCCGTATCTGATCCGGAGATGGTGGACTATATCCTGGCCGGACTGGACCGCGACTACGACTCCATGGTGGCGGCGATCGGCGCTGTCAAAAACACCATCACAACCGACGATCTTTTGAAGGAAATATGCCCTAGAGGCAATAATAAAGTTATTATTCATTTCCTCATATCATGATAAATGTTTATTATTCATGCTAGAATTGTATTAACCGGAAACATGATACATGTGTGAATACATAGACAAACATAGTGTCACTAGTATGCCTCTACTTGACTAGCTCATTGATCAAAGATGGTTATGTTTCCTAACCATAGACATGTGTTGTCATTTGATTAATGGGATCACATCATTAGGAGAATGATGTGATTGACTTGACCCATTCCGTTAGCTTAGCACTTGATCGTTTAGTATGTTGCTCTTGCTTTCTTCATGACTTATACAAAGTTCCTACAACTATGAGATTGTGCAACTCCCGTTTACCGGAGGAACACTTTGTGTGCTACCAAACGTCACAACGTAACTGGGTGATTATAAAGGTGCTCTACAGGTGTCTCCAAAGATACATGTTGAGTTGGCATAATTCGAGATTAGGTTTTGTCACTCCGATTGTCGGAGAGGTATCTCTGGGCCCTCTCGGTAATACTCATCACTTAAGCCTTGCAAGCATTGTAACTAATGAGTTAGTTACGAAATGATGTATTACGGAATGAGTAAAGAGACTTGCCGGTAACGAGATTGAACTAGGTATTGGATACCGACGATCGAATCTCGGGCAAGTAACATACCGATGACAAAGGGAACAACGTATGTTGTTATGTGGTTTGAACGATAAAGATCTTCGTAGAATATGTAGGAACCAATATGAACATCCAGGTTCCACTATTGGTTATTGACCGAGAATAGTTCTAGGTCATGTCTACATAGTTCTCGAACCCGTAGGGTCCGCACGCTTAATGTTTCGATGACAGTTTTATTATGAGTTTATAAGTTTTGATGTACCGAAGTTTGTTCGGAGTCCCGGATGTGATCACGGACATGACGAGGAGTCTCGAAATGGTCGAGATATAAAGATTGATATATTGGACAACTATATTCGGACACCGGAAGTGTTCCGGGTGATTTCGGAGAAAACCGGAGTGTCGGAGGGTTACCGGAACCCCCCCCCCCCCCGGGGAGAGTTAATGGGCCACTTGGGCCTTAGTGGAAAGAGAGAGGGGTGGCCAGGGTGGGCCGCGCGCCCCCTCTCCCTCTGGTCCGAATTGGACTAGGAGGGGGGGCGGCGCCCCCCTCTTTCCTTCCCCCTCTCTCCCCCTTCCTTCCCCCTCCTAGTAGGAGTAGGAAAGGAGGAGTCCTACTCCTACTAGGAGGAGGACTCCTCCTCCTTGGAGCGCCCACAAGGGCCGGCCGGCCTCCCCCCTTGCTCCTTTATATACGGGGGCAGGGGGCACCCCATAGACACACAAGTTGATCTACGGATTGTTCCTTAGCCGTGTGCGGTGCCCCTCTCCACCATATTCCACCTCGGTTATATCGTCGCGGAGTTTAGGCGAAGCCCTGCGCTAGTAGAACATCATCATCATCACCACGCCGTCGTGCTGACGGAACTCATCCCCGACGCTTTGCTGGATTGGAGCCCGGGGAACGCCATTGAGCTGAACGTGTGCTGAACACGGAGGTGCCGTACGTTCGGTGCTTGGATCGGTCGAATCGTGAAGACGTACGACTACATCAACCGCGTTGTCATAACGCTTTCGCTTACGGTCTACGAGGGTACATGGACAACACTCTCCCCTCTCGTTGCTATGCCATCACCATGATCTTGCGTGTGCGTAGGAATTTTTTTTGAAATTACTACGTTCCCCAACAGTGGTATCAGAGCATAGGTTTTATGCGTTGATGTTATATGCACGAGTAGAACACAAGTGAGTTGTGGTCGATACAAGTCATACTGCTTACCAGCATGTCATACTTTGGTTCAGCGGTATTGTTGGATGAAGCGGCCCGGACCAACATTACGCGTACGCTTACGCGATACTGGTTTTACCGCCGTGCTTTGCACACAGGTGACTAGCGGGTGTCTGTTTCTCCAACTTTAGTTGAACTGAGTGTGGCTACGCCCGGTCCTTGTGAAGGTTAAAACAACACTAACTTGACAAACTATCGTTGTGGTTTTGATGCGTAGGTAAGAACGGTTCTTGCTAAAGCCCGTAACAGCCACGTAAAATTTGCAACAACAAAGTAGGGGACGTCTAACTTGTTTTTGCAGGGCATGTTGTGATGTGATATGGTCAAGACGTGATGCTATATTTATTGTATGAGATGATCATGTTTTGTAACCGAAGTTATCGGCAGCTGGCAGGAGCCATATGGTTGTCGCTTTATTGTATGAAATGCAGACGCCCTGTAATTGCTTTACTTTATCACTAAGCGGTAGCGATAGTCGTAGAAGCAATAGTTGGCGTAAACGACAACGATGCTACGATGGAGATCAAGGTGTCGCGCCGGTGACGATGGTGATCACGACGGTGCTTCGGAGATGGAGATCACAAGCACAAGATGATGATGGCCATATCATATCATTTATATTGATTGCATGTGATGTTTATCCTTTATGCATCTTATCTTGCTTTGATTGACGGTAGCATTTTAAGATGATCTCTCACTAAAAATTATCAAGAAGTGTTCTCGCTGAATATGCACCGTTGCCAAAGTTCGTCGTGCCCAGACACCACGTGATGATCGGGTGTGATAAGCTCTACGTCCATCTACAACGGGTGCAAGCCAGTTTTGCACACGCGGAATATTCAGGTTATACTTGACGAGCCTAGCATATACAGATATGGCCTTGGAACACAGAGACCGAAAGGTCGAGCGTGAATCATATAGTAGATATGATCAACATAGTGATGTTCACCATTGAAAACTACTCCATCTCACGTGATGATCGGTTATGGTTTAGTTGATTTGGATCACGTAATCACTTAGATGACTAGAGAGATATCTATCTGAGTGGGAGTTCTTAAATAATATGATTAATTGAACTTAAATGTATCATGAACTTAGTACCTGATAGTATTTTGCTTGTCTATGTTTGTTGTAGATAGATGGCTCGTGCTGTTGTTCCGTTGAATTTTAATGCGTTCCTTGAGAAAGCAAAGTTGAAAGATGATGGTAGCAATTACACGGACTGGGTCTGTAACTTGAGGATTACCCTCATTGCTGCACAGAAGAATTACGTCCTGGAAGCACCGCTGGGTGCCAGGCCTGCTGCAGGAGCAACGCCAGATGTTGTGAACGTGTGGCAGAGCAAAGCTGATGACTACTCTATAGTTCAGTGTGCCATGCTTTACAGTTTAGAACCAGGTCTTCAACGACGTTTTGAACGTCATGGAGCATATGAGATGTTCCAGGAGTTGAAGTTAATATTTCAAGCAAATGCCCGGATTGAGAGATATGAAGTCTCCAATAAGTTCTACAGCTGCAAGATGGAGGAGAATAGTTCTGTCAGTGAGCATATACTCAAAATGTCTGGGTATAATAATCACTTGATTCAACTGGGAGTTAATCTTCCGGATGATAGCGGCATTGACAGAATTCTCCAATCACTGCCACCAAGCTACAAGAGCTTCGTGATGAACTATAATATGCAAGGGATGAACAAGACAATTCCCGAGCTCTTCGCAATGCTAAAAGCTGTGGAGATAGAAATCAAGAAGGAGCATCAAGTGTTGATGGTCAACAAGACCACTAGTTTCAAGAAAAAGGGCAAAGGGAAGAAGAAGGGGAACTTCAAGAAGAACAGCAAGCAAGTTGCTGCTCAAGAGAAGAAACCCAAGTCTGGACCTAAGCCTGAAACTGAGTGCTTCTACTGCAAGCAAACTGGTCACTGGAAGCGGAACTACCCCAAGTGTTTAGCGGATAAGAAGGATGGCAAAGTAAACAAAGGTATATGTGATATACATGTTATTGATGTGTACCTAACTAGAGCTCGTAGTAGCACCTGGGTATTTGATACTGGTTCTGTTGCTAATATTTGCAACTCGAAACAGGGACTACGGAATAAGCGAGCACTGGCCAAGGACGAGGTGACGATGCGCGTGGGAAACGGTTCCAAAGTCGATGTGATCGCGGTCGGCACGCTACCTCTACATCTACCTTCGGGATTAGATTTAGACCTGAATAATTTTTACTTGGTGCCAGCGTTGAGCATGAACATTATATCTGGATCTTGTTTGATGAGAGACGGTTATTCATTTAAATCAGAGAATAATGGTTGTTTTATTTATATGAGTAATATCTTTTATGGTCATGCACCCTTGATGAGTGGTCTATTTTTATTGAATCTCGATAGTAGTGATACACATATTCATAATGTCAAAGCCAAAAGATGCAGAGTTGATAATCATAGTGCAACTTATTTGTGGCACTGTCGTTTAGGTCATATCAGTGTAAAGCGCATGAACAAACTCCATACTGATGGACTTTTGCAATCACTTATTTATGAATCGCTTGGTACTTGCGAACCGTGTCTCATGGGCAAGATGACTAAAACACCGTTCTCCGGTACTATGGAGAGAGCAACAGATTTGTTGGAAATCATACATACAGATGTATGTGGACCAACGAATATTGAAGCTCGTGGCGGATATCGTTATTTTCTCACCTTCACAGATGATTTGAGCAGATATGGGTATATCTACTTAATGAAACACAAGTCTGAAACATTTGAAAAGTTCAAAGAATTTCAGAGTGAAGTGGAAAATCATCGTAAAAAGAAAATTAAGTTTCTACGATCTGATCATGGAGGAGAATATTTGAGTTATGAGTTTGGTTTACATTTGAAACAATGCGGAATAGTTTCGCAACTCACGCCACCCGGAACACCACAACGAAATGGTGTGTCCGAACGTCGTAATCGTACTTTACTAGATATGGTGCGATCTATGATGTCTCTTACTGATTTACCGCTATCGTTTTGGGGTTATGCTTTAGAGACGGCTGCATTCACATTGAATAGGGCACCATCAAAATCCATTGAGACGACGCCTTATGAACTATGGTTTGGCAAGAAACCAAAGTTGTCATTTCTTAAAGTTTGGGGCTGCGATGCTTATGTAAAGAAACTTCAACCAGATAAGCTCGAACCCAAATCGGAGAAATGTGTCTTCATAGGATACCCAAAAGAGACTGTTGGGTACACCTTCTATCACAGATCCGAAGGCAAGACATTCATTGCTAAGAATGGATCCTTTCTAGAAAAAGAGTTTCTCTCGAAAGAAGTGAGTGGGAGGAAAGTAGAACTTGATGAGATAACTATGTCTGCTTCCTTATTGGAAAGTAGTTCATCACAGAAATCAGTTCCTGTGACATCTACACCAATTAGTGAGGAAGATAATGATATTAATCATGAAACTTCAGATCAAGTTTCTACTGAACCTCGTAGGTCTACCAGAATAAAATCTGCACTAGAATGGTACGGTAATCCTATTCTGGAAGTCATGTTACTTGACCATGATGAACCTACGAACTATGAGGAAGCGATGATGAGCCCAGATTCCGCTAAATGGCTAGAAGCCATGAAATCTGAGATGGGATCTATGTATGAGGACAAAGTATGGACTTTGGTTGACTTGCCCGATGATCGGCAAGCCATTGAGAATAAATGGATTTTTAAGAAGAAGACTGACGTTGACGGTAATGTAACTGTCTATAAAGCTCGACTTGTTGCAAAAGGTTTTCGACAAGTTCAAGGGGTTGACTACGATGAGACTTTCTCACCCGTAGTGATGCTTAAGTCTGTCCGAATCATGTTAGCGATTGCCGCATTTTATGATTATGAAATTTGGCAAATGGATGTTAAAACTGCATTTCTGAATGGATTTCTAGAAGAAGAGTTGTATATGATGCAACCAGAAGGTTTTGTCGATCCTAAGGGAGCTAAAAAAGTGTGCAAGCTCCAGCGATCAATCTATGGTCTGGTGCAAGCCTCTCGGAGTTGGAATAAACGCTTTGATAGTGTGATCAAAGCATATGGTTTTATACAGACTTTTGGAGAAGCATGTATTTACAAGAAAGTGAATAGGAGCTCTGTAGCATTTCTAATATTATATGTGGATGACATATTGTTGATTGGAAATGATATAGAATTTCTGAATAGCATAAAAGGATACTTGAATAAAAGTTTTTCTATGAAAGACCTCGGTGAAGTTGCTTACATATTGGGCATTAAGATCTATAGAGAAAGATCAAGACGCTTGATTGGACTTTCACAATGCATGTACCTTGATAAAGTGTTGAAAAAGTTCAATATGGATCAGGCGAAGAAAGGGTTCTTGCCTGTATTACAAGGTATAAAGTTGAGTCAGACTCAATGCCCGACCACTGCAGAAGATAGAGAGAAAATGAAAGGAGTTCCCTATGCTTCAGCCATAGGCTCTATCATGTATGAAATGTTGTGTACCAGACCTGATGTGTGCCTTGCTATTAGTTTGGCAGGGAGGTACCAAAGTAATCCAGGAGTGGGTCACTGGACAGCGGTCAAGAACATCCTGAAATACCTGAAAAGGACTAAGGATATGTTTCTCGTATATGGAGGTGATAAAGAGCTAGTCGTAAATGGTTACGTCGATGCAAGCTTTGACACTGATCCGGACGATTCTAAATCGCAAACCAGATACGTATTTTTATTAAACGGTGGAGCAGTAAGTTGGTGCAGTTCTAAACAAAGCGTCGTGGCGGGATCTACATGTGAAGCGGAGTACATAGCTGCTTCAGAAGCAGCAAATGAAGGAGTCTGGATGAAGGAGTTCATTTCCGATCTAGGTGTTATACCTAGTGCATCGGGACCAATGAAGATCTTCTGTGACAATACTGGTGCAATTGCCTTAGCAGAGGAATCTAGATTTCACAAGAGGACCAAGCACATCAAGAGATGCTTCAATTCCATTCGGGACCAAGTCCAAGTGGGAGACATAGAGATTTGCAAGATACATATGGATCTGAATGTTGCAGACCCGTTGACTAAGCCTCTCTCATGAGCAAAACATGATCAGCACCAAGACTCCATGGGTGTTAGAATCATTACTATGTAATCTAGATTATTGACTCTAGTGCAAGTGGGAGACTGAAGGAAATATGCCCTAGAGGCAATAATAAAGTTATTATTTATTTCCTCATATCATGATAAATGTTTATAATTCATGCTAGAATTGTATTAACCGGAAACATGATACATGTGTGAATACATAGACAAACATAATGTCACTAGTATGCCTCTACTTGACTAGCTCATTGATCAAAGATGGTTATGTTTCCTAACCATAGACATGTGTTGTCATTTGATTAATGGGATCACATCATTAGGAGAATGATGTGATTGACTTGACCCATTCCGTTAGCTTAGCACTTGATCGTTTAGTATGTTGCTATTGCTTTCTTCATGACTTATACAAAGTTCCTACAACTATGAGATTGTGCAACTCCCGTTTACTGGAGGAACACTTTGTGTGCTACCAAACGTCACAACGTAACTGGGTGATTATAAAGGTGCTCTACAGGTGTCTCCAAAGATACATGTTGAGTTGGCATAATTTGAGATTAGGTTTTGTCACTCCGATTGTCGGAGAGGTATCTCTGGGCCCTCTCGGTAATATTCATCACTTAAGCCTTGCAAGAATTGTAACTAATGAGTTAGTTACGAAATGATGTATTACGGAACGAGTAAAGAGACTTGCCGGTAACGAGATTGAACTAGGTATTGGATACCGACGATCGAATCTTGGGCAAGTAACATACCGATGACGAAGGGAACAACGTATGTTGTTATGCGGTTTGGCCGATAAAGATCTTCGTAGAATATGTAGGAACCAATATGAACATCCAAGTTCCACTATTGGCTATTGACCGAGAATAGTTCTAGGTCATGTCTACATAGTTCTCGAACCCGTAGGGTCCGCACGCTTAACGTTTCAATGACAGTTTTATTATGAGTTTATAAGTTTTGATGTACCGAAGTTTGTTCGGAGTCCCGGATGTGATCACGGACATGACGAGGAGTCTCGAAATGGTCAAGACATAAAGATTGATATATTGGATGACTATATTCGGATATCGGAAGTGTTCCGGGTGATTTTGGAGAAAACCGGAGTGCCGGAGGGTT